>NW_025765649.1:0-129828 GCF_003918875.1 Haliotis rubra
ACGTTACACGTATATTTCTATCAATGCTATTGAGAACTCGATGCCTTGAATATGATACGTTCCACGTATATTCCTATCAATACTTTTCTGAACTTGTTGCAATACTTATCATACGTTACACGTATATTCTATTCAATACTTTTCTGAACTTGTTGCCATACATATGATACGTAACACGTATATTCTATTCAATACGTTTCTGAACTTGTTGCCATAAATACGTTGCATATGAACACTACTTTCACAGAGAAACATGTTACATTACATATCATGTTGAAGTAATTTCCACCTTGAAACCACGAAGCAATATGTTTACCAGTACACAAACACGACTAGCAGTGATGTCAAATCTTCACTCCTTGTGATATTGAGACAAAGAAGACAGAGGGGGAAGGCACATCAACACCTTCTCACATTTCCCGTGGTTTTAACACTCTCTCATCACCAGACATTTCCAGGTGGAATAAATGTTTACACATACGCCCATTTACGATATAGGGCCATCTTGGATTGCAGGTAAAACACACTCGATGGGTAAACTTTCAGTAACGTGTTAGTCTCTCCTACAGCGAGCTCCCAAACACGTCAACGCTGAGAACATAAAAACTAAATGGTAAATATACAAGCTGCAACTAAATCTTTTAGGGGGGAGTGTTTCTAACAAAACTAGAATTTGCTACACGTTTTATACCTAGACATCAATATTTGATTCAAAGAATAGTTGAGGGCTTATCTGTGAGAAATAGAGAACATTCACAAAGTAAATGTGTTTTTCTAAAACCTGACAGGTAATCCTCTCTCCAATTCATGGTAATCGATAACACAATCAACAGAACAATAAGCCAGTATGTTCCAGATCCTCTCCAAATGCCCCAAGAAATATATGTGCCACACGAAATACCATAATGTATTAAACGCCTTTATATTATTGTACAAATCCTTTATAAAATGATATCTTTCACAGGCCTGATGTAAAATGTTTGAAATATGTGATGATGATACCACTTGAACATGGCAACCATAGTCGTCACTTCTTACCCTTCCTTAACTTGACACAGAACCGTTAGCATTGTCACGTTGCTCACACCATAATACTTCTACAAAAAGGGGCATATCTTTTGTTGAATAAAATGAACAAATCTTCCATCTGTTCCAGAAAAATCATGCGCGTTAAATGCCTTTCACAAGGTCAAGGAACTGACAATCCCAACGCAGCGCGTGTCTTTTAGACATTGTGTTGCCCATGGTAACCCTGTAATGACCGAAACTAATAAAATCAGTCATAGTATTTCGAAACAACAACGTCAACGACAACAACAAATCCAAGACTTTGAACTTTCGAACTAAGATATACGGTAGGATAATGCAATCAGCTAAAACCCTCGATCAAGCTCGTCTCATTAGTGCTACCATGAATCCACCTTGAAAGTTCAGTCGCCTTATTAGGGAGTTCATTAAAACACACTTCGACCGGAGAATTTCTACTTCTTCCTTGACTGACTGACTTACTGACTGAGTTTTGGTTATACGCCGCTTTTCGCAATATTCCAGCAACATCACGACGGGGGACACCAGAAATGGGCTTCACACATTGTGGGAATCGAACCCGGGTCTTCGGCGTGACGAGCAAACGATTTAACCACTAGGCTACCCCACCGGCCCTTCAGGTTAAAAGAACGCAAGAGTGAGGGAGTATGGTTTACTTTTAGCTCACAGAGTTTGCCTTGACAGGCTGTACCCATCTGGAGAATCAACGTCGTGATACGTGAACGCTGTAAGGGACCGTTCATAATTTATATCTGTGTGTGTGTGTGTATGTGTGTGTGTGTGTGTGAGTGAGTGATGATGATGATTTTTATGGAGAAGCATGTACAATGTGGATGACCCCCCTAAAATGTATGTACAAAATAAGTGAACCCCCCTGCATGGCATGTACCAAATCAATTATCCCCCCTCCCCTTCCCATAATTTCTAAGCATAATTTTAAACATATTTTTATGTACAAAATTGATGATCCCCCTCGTACGTGTGTACAAAATTGATGACCCCCTAACTCCCAGAACAAAATGGGTGCCCCCGCCCCCAAGCCATAAATTATGAACGGTCCCTAACCGCTTGGCTACCCCACCGCCCCGTTTGGCAAGAGGAGGTTGTAAGGGAACATAAAAGCATGTGGAGAGAACGATATAGTTATTTTCATTCATTGCAGCATGTGCATTCCAAATATGAAAGAACAGAAATGATATATAAATAGTTTTATCTCCCTTTAATCTCAACATCACTGGACCAACATTAGTATAACCGACAACATGTATGGCGCTGGGTGAATGGAGAGGGCTATAGTATTACATGGTAAATGTCACTCAGTAAGACCAGTGGGCGGGTCGTGGGCAGCTCGTCACGAACAAAGTCCAGGTTTTTGTTTCCGAACATGAGTCGATTGTATGCCGTCTCCCGTAGAGCTGTGGCTACACAGTGAAATGCTCAAAGAGACGTAAATACCTACGCACCCACTAACTTAACATCATAAAGCGTGATTCACCTCGTACAAATCAAATATAAAGCATAAAATAAAATAAATGCCTCCTGTAATCTGGCAAATGAATGAATGTTCCGTTTACACATGTTTAATGCATGTTGCAATCATATTTGGATTGGGAAATAAACCTGGGATGAGGAACCAGAATGGTGATTGCGATTAGGTTACTATTGATTGTGCTGAGTAAGAACATGCTCGACTGACATTTGTCGTGTTGTATATGTTTACGTTCACTGACAGGATCTGTGTTATCACCCCGTTGATTTCTCGATATGATAGTTGCTGGATTTTAAGAGTTGTATCCCCTGTGGGAGTTGTATCCCCGGTGGGGTAACCTAGCGGTTAAAGCGTTGGCTCGTCACCTTGAAGGCCCGAGTTCGATTCCCTACATGGGTACAATGTGTGAAGCCGTGTTACGACGTAAATTGTAATAAAAACGCAAATTGAAATACTTGCAGCAAATTGTAATAAACTTGACGTAAATTGTAATAAAAACGTAAATTGTAATAAAAATTGACGTAAATTGTAATACGCAAATTGTAATAAAAATTGACGTAAATTGTAATAATTTTCGTTGCGGTAAAATGTAATAAATATTTACGTGATTGTAATAACAGTTTTAATCACTCGTAAATACGCGGGTGTTTGTTTTTCGTTGCATTTCATACATCAAATAAGCTTGTTAGGGCGATAACTCAAGAAAGAAATGATGGATTTTGTTCAAATTTGGTACCAAGGTATATTGGCCAGATTCACCGACACAAGTGAAATGGAGTGACCTTGAGATAATTTTCAAGGTCACAGCAAAAATCTGAGGGTTTTGCCAATATAAAGATTGTTAGCGCGATAACCCAAGAAAGAATTGACAAATCTCAGCCAAATGACGAAAATGATATACGTCCTGATATATACTCTCCCAAAAAAGAAACGCATCATAAAAATAGCAATTTCATGTAGCAATGAATTAAAACGTGATTCATTTTACAAAAGGTTTTGCTCTGTTTATGAGTCCTATGGTGTTTATGTTTCGAAACATCACAACAAAACGCACCATCCGTAAAATACCCGTATGTAACAGCATGATTTTCAATTTCGGGGTGTAGTGTCACAGAATACACAATTCACATGCAATGCACGTGAAAGTTGGGGATCAGATCGTCTCAATGATGGGTATAAAAGGTTGATCGCTGTCTGTCGATTATTCACTGTATTTGGAATATTGTTGACGAACGCAAAATGCCACGTCTAAGTGAAGCCAACCGTCATATCGCCATTGGTTTGCTTGAAGCTGGCCAGTCTCAACGTGCAGTTGCCCGACGCATAAATGTTCACCAAAGCACCATTTCACGGCTCTGGGAGAGATATGGCCGGCAGAATGCGGTAGCAGATGCCCCTCGTAGTGGGCGACCTCGAGCGACCACTGCGGCGCAGGATCGCTACATCCGGGTACATCACCTGCGTCATCGAACAGCTACAGTGACCAGTACCGCCCGACAAATACCCGGATTGAGGAGGCTTTCTGCACAGACCGTCAGGAACAGGTTGACAGAGGCTGGTTTACGTGCCAGAAGACCTTATTTTGGCCCTGTGCTTCGGCAACAACATCGTCGACATCGAGTTCAATGATGCACCAACGTTCAGGCCTGGAACCTACCGAATTGGCGTAGAATCTGGTTCAGTGATGAATCACGATTTCTATTGGAACGACGCGATGGAAGAATGCGGGTGTACATACGTCGACGTGAACGCTTCGCCGACGCTTGCGTTCCCCAGGTGGATAGATTCGGCAGGGAAAGTGTTATGATGTGGGGAGCGATCACCTGCCGTAGGAGAAGTGATTTGGTGATGATCCAGGGCAACCTGACAGCTCAACGGTACTGTGACGAAATCCTACGCCCACACCTCCTTCCAATCATTGATCGCCAGAGGGAGTTGTTTCAACAGGACAATACCAGGCCCCACACAGCACGTCACACTAGAGACTTCCTCCAGAACCACAACATCAATGTGCTCCCCTGGCCCTCAAGATCACCGGACTTAAACCCGATCGAACATCTGTAGGATGCCCTGGACAGACGGGTGCGACGTCGTAACCCTCAGCCCCAGACACTTCAGCAACTCGCACAGGCACTACAGGCAGAGTTGGCTGCGATTGGGCAACACGAGATTCTGAGACTTATTCGTTCGTTGCCGAGGCGATGCCGTGCAGTTCTGGATGCCCACGGTGGTCACACGAGGTTTTGACTTCAGCGCCACCACACGTCTCCATGTGACACTCAAACTGACTTTCCTCGAGTTGGTGCCAAAGACGGATAAGTCTGCATTCCCAGTGTGCAATTTCGCTATATTTCATTGACTCATAAATCCTACAAGATCTTTCAAAATAAACATAAAAATAAAGCTGAAATTCCTATATGCGTTTCTTTTTTGGGAGAGTATATAATCGATATAAAATCTCCTACTGTCCTCTGTATCATGTCTTTTCGCAAATATCTTTTGAGGCTTTGATATGTACAAATATAAAGTGGGGTGGGGTGGGGGTGGGTTTCTAACGGGTATATCAAATCAAATCAAATTAGACATTTGTATAGCGCTACATATCCAAAGTCCTGCTCATGTGCGCTTAGTCGAATGCTCGTTTGAAGAGGATGGTTTTGCGACAAGATCGGAAACTGTTGATATTTTCCGATTTTCTGACATTTTCAGGTAATCAATTCCACAGTACAGCACCCGGTCTGCTAAATGATCTGTCTCCGTATGTTGTGGTTCGGACAAATGGAATAGCCTAGCTGACTAGCAATAAAATGCATCACAAATTAAACTTCAGGAAACAAAATATGCAAGAAACATTTTTGTATGTTTGAGATTGGTAGAGGTCGGCTAGAATCAAACTTAGATATTAAACTTCACAAAAAGGCAATTTGAAACTACAATCGCTTGTTCAAATGACCCCCCCTTCGGTTTACTGAAAGAAAGAAATGATGGATTTTGTTCAAATTTGGTACCAAGGTTTATTGACGAGATTTACCGACACCACTTGAATTTAGTGACCTTGAGGTCATTTTAAAGGTCACAGCGAAGGTGTAACAGTTTTGCACATGCCAAGCTTGGTAGCCGCGAACTTAGGAAAGAATTAATAGATTTTGATCCAATTTTATATCAAGGTGTATTGGCGGGAATCCCCCTACACCAATTGAAACAAAATATGCAAAAAACATGTCGTATGTTGGTAAAAGTCAAACGTAGATATTAAACTGCATAAAAAAGCAATTTGAAACTATAATCGCTTGTTCAAGTGACTCCCCCTTCATGTTTACTGAAAGGGCTTGTTTTGGAGACACTACCCACCCCCTTTCAGTTGTTGACGTCATCATAAGGATATAACTCATCCTAAAGTTTTCACTTATTCATACATGATGTCAAGGGTTCAAACTAAATACTGAATGGTCACACAAGTGTCAGCTCTCAATATGTTGTATATCTGGACACAATGTTTTTGAAAATATAAAATGAGGGTGTCCTAAAAAAAACAGTCCCCGTCTAAATGTAAATCAAGCAATCCAAATCTTTGAATGTTGATGATGACGGGAAGTCATCCACTACATCATACTATGCTGAACATATTTTATATGATATTATCTGAGGGTATACCATTATCCAAGAGATAGCGCAATAGTGCAGTAGTAAGGCGTCTGCCTATCACGCTGAAGGCCCGGTTTCGAGGAGGCACCGAGGTTCGGTTCCCTAGATGGGCACATTTACGTAGTATCCTTGGACAAGATACTTAGATCTACACTGTCTCAGTTCACCCAGCTGTTAAATGGGTACCCGTGAGTAAGTGCTGGCAATGTGAGTGTTTAGTTCATTGCGCCAAACAGGCAGCATGGCTGTACAGTCCCCAGGGAGTTGAAAAGGTATCGGAAACTACGATAGTGTCCTATGATCGGGGATAGTAATGTACGTAGCGCCTGGATGTGAGCGCCATATATGCGGACTATTACTATTACTAGATACCAAATGGGAGATCGTTTTCCATTTTCTGCAAATTTGCAAGAAACATAATACCCCAATGTTGTGATGACTAATATCTCGTAAACCACATTACCCACATGAAATTTTGGATATAACTTTGCTAATAATTCCTTCAAAATAAAATGGAAGCTTTTTCTCAAACATTGGACGTCGAGAATATAGTTAGTTTGACTACTTTTTCAACGCACCTCGTAAAATACTTAAAAGAAAAGAGAACGTCTAAGGAAAAAAGCATTTCGATCTCTGAATACTTCTGAGCTATTTAAGTACAAAAAGCAAAGGAATAAAGTAAATAATCTAAAAAGAATAGCCAAGGGAAACGTTTAATCTATTTTCGATAACTATTTATCACCTCAGTCTACTCAATCAGGTGGTAACTACTTCATCGGGACCCATTCCCCTTCTTGTCACTGATGATTCTGGGATACCTTCAGTTTTTACAGATTTGGATAAAGCTCAAACATTAAATGAATATTTTGTATCTGTTTCAAATGTTACTGATGGCGGCAAGACTTTGCCACCTGTTAGCCATCGCTGTGTTAACAGTATAACAAATGTCATTGTAACCGAAAAGGAGGTATCTGATAAGACCTTACCAGCAAACAAATCTAGTGGACCTGATGGCATTAACATGAGAGTGTTAAAACGAATTTGTACATCTATAGCTGAACCTCTTTGTTTGTTGTATAATATGTCACTGAGTGACTGTATTTCCTACATTGTGGAAAACGGGTAATGTTACTCCTATTTTGAAAGAAGGAGATGCATCCCTCCCAACTAATTACAGACCTAATAGTTTATTACCTGTCCTTTGGCAAATCCTGGAAAGAATAATGGTAAAGCATGTGCACGACCATTTCCATGAACATAACATTTTAAGTAAATTCCAGTCAGGTTTTACTGCTAGTCATTCTACTACATCTCAACATAGACATTTATCATAATATATGCTCAGTCCTAGATAATCACCACCTTTACTGTATGCTGTTTTGTGATATTTCAAAAGCTTTTACAGGGCATGGCATAAAGGTTTATTGCACAAATTAGAAAATGATGGTGTTCGTGGAAACGTACTTAGTTGGTTAACTAACTATCTATCTGGGCCCGGTTGTTCAATACTCGGTTATCTTAACCGCCGGTTAACTCCTAACGGCCGGTTAAATCCTTAACCGGCCGTTAGGTAACCGAACGTTAAATATGCGTTGTTCAAAACATGGTTAGTCATGCCGTAAGCTAACGTCGCCGTCAAAGTTTAAGTGTGGTTAACGTCACTGGTTAGCTTCCATATATCCCATAGTTCCGTTTTCTGTTTACTTCCGGTTTACAAAAAATGGAAACGCAAAATGTCGCCTGCACCCCAAGGAAAATGAGAAGTCGAAATTTCTCTGCTGACTAAGAGAATGTAATCCAGTCAATGGTTGAGGCCAACTCTATAGTTTATCATAGGCATGCGAATGTCGTAGCGTTACGAACGTTTTGTATTGGAACACAAAGTTCCAGCCGTTTGCATAATTTATATTTCAAAGACATTATATGATCCCAGCTCTGTTTAGGACTTACTTCAATTCCAGCAACAGAAAAGACGTTTTAATGGCTTTTTTAAGACGTGTCACGAATAATTTCACAGCTGGTAGAATTAACATGAAATTATAGAAACCATATGCTAACAAAAATTTGAAAATTAGTAATGACAAAGCGTTTGTCACAAACATAGCTATTAACCCCGCCACATGTCGATATCTGAATGTCGCAATTATCCTCTGTCTGACCCTGAAAATTATGTAAACGTTACCTAAACTGTCATCTGATGCCTTGATACAAAATGCGAACAAATTCCATCCATTAGGTTTGGAGATATCGCAAGAATACTAGCTGTGACCTTTAAAATAATCCGAAGTTCACTGAATTCGACTGGCGTTAGACGATACTCCCAACGCATGTTGGTACTACCTTTAAGCAAAACATATTCATTCTGTCTTGTATTTTCGCACTAAAAGGTTAGACATATGCAAAACTCTTTTCACTGTGAACTTAAAATGAGCACAAGTTTCCCAATCAATTAGTGTTGGGGGAATCCCGCCAATACACCTTGATATAAAATTGGATCAAAATCTATTAATTCTTTCCTAAGTTCGCGGCTACCAAGCTTGGCATGTGCAAAACTGTTACACCTTCGCTGTGACCTTTAAAATGACCTCAAGGTCACTAAATTCAAGTGGTGTCGGTAAATCTCCGATTTCCAGTCAATAAACCTTGGTACCAAATTTGAACAAAATCCATCATTTCTTTCTCGAGTTCTTTCAGTAAACCGAAGGGGGAGTCATTTGAACAAGCGATTGTAGTTTTGAAATTGCTTTTTTGTGCAGTTTATGTCTAAGTTTGATTCTAGCCGACTTCTACCAATCTCAAACATAGCATATTTTGTTTCCTGAAGTTTGTGATGCATTTTATTGCAGATTTTACGTTTTTTGGGAGTACCAAGCCAAGGTACAAAGTCTCACAAAATGGGAATCGTGAGGCTGCAACATAGCAAAACCAATTTGCTTGAGGCTGACAGATAATATTTAGAAAAATAAAACATAAAAACAGCTGCATTTGTATCATATTCTAGGTGAGGCTGCGTATTTACGAGTGATTAAAACTGTTATTACAATTGACGTAAATATTTATTACATTTTACCGCAACGAAAATTATTACAATTTACGTCAATTTTTATTACAATTTGCGTATTACAATTTACGTCAATTTTTATTACAATTTACGTTTTTATTACAATTTACGTCGTAACAAGCCCATTTCTGGTGTCCCCCGCCGCGATATTGCTGGAATATTGCTAAAAGCGGCGTAAAACCCAACTCACTCACTCACTATATTCCCTGTGATCATTACTGAACATACTGACCAATGTCAAAGTCATTGAAGATGTGTGTACATGTAGATGTGTGCTTAACGCCTCACTCAGCAATATTCCAGCTGTATGGCGGCTGTGGGTAAATGATCGAGTCTGGACCAGGCAATCGCGTGACTGACGTCATGACTGTAACACATGTAATATTTTGGATCACACTTTCTCAGTATAGTAAAGATTCTAGTACATCTGTTGAGTTTCCGGGATTCGAACCCACACTCTGAGTCAGGTACCTAATCGCCAGTACACAAAGTTAGCCGTGTAACCCACTCGCCCAAAGCGGCTTCCGCTGAGACCATACTGCTAAAAGAAATAAAAACAACAACTTAAAAACAAATAATAAACCCCCCAAAACATCACCAAAGGCATAACTTTATATCCGTGTTAATATATTTCATTATAATTCCCGTTTCTCCAAGCAATAAAGGCAGACAGGTGATCACGTCGATGTCCAAGGGCAAGCCATTTTCATACTGACAGATGGTACCAAACACGTATGTTCAGTTGTTCGCTATGTAACAGGCTACTTTGTCTCTCCTGTCAATGACAACCTAAGGCATTTTCTATCATTTATGCATCAATCAGTAATATCCAAATGTATGCTTACACTGTGTTGGTTCATTCTTAATATGAATCCCCACCAAACCACCAACCCAGAACCCACCCCTCACGGATAACGCAGGTATTGCTAAAACCTAAGTGCAATTGCAAATACGTAATACAGAAAATAATACATAGCTAACCTCTAGGCGGTTACTTGTCCCGTCTGACTACATTACCTAATGTTTCCATTCATAGATTCATTAACAAATTTATGTGACTAAAGTGATATGCAAAGATTTTCACAGTATTTATAAATATATGAAACGTATTCATCCTCATTAAACGTTTCAAAAATACAATAAATAAAAAACAGACCTTCCAATTCGTCCTATCCTGAGGATAAAACCGAAACTTATAATGCTTCTACTTCCCAAGCTTGCTTCTGTCTATGGCACAGGTTTAATCTGGTATTGACACATAAATATTTTCAGACGGCTGTATACATTTCTCACTGTACACTGGACACACAAACAGAAATGTTTTTCATGTTTCACACAGGCGATATCTCTTTCAATGTTTTCTGTCAGTCTCTCTGTAAATTATGATTATTTTTTTTTTACATAAAAAACACAAATTTATTAACATTTTATCGTCACAAACTTACATCACAAATTTATTAACATTGTATGGTCACAAACTTACATTGTGAATGACATCAACATCTCCTGACTTCATGAAGTTTGTAACAGTGGATTTTTATATATTGTATTAATGCTCAAGTAAGTAAACGTTTGTTTAGGTGTCCTCGTGTAAATGCCATAAAAAAGTATCCAACTTAAGACTATATTGTTTTGACCAATCAACATCATGTCATCTGTCTGAAATTAAACACATTCTGGTTCCATTTCCTATTTTGTAGAACCATATACTATAATGAAATAACTCTAGTTCTGGGACTAAATGTTGACCTTATATTGACTAGATTGTCTGTGTTTCTGTCTGTGCAAAAATCTTCCGCTGCGGCGGTCGACTGTGAAGTTAGTCTCTTAACCAGAAACTATGCAACAATTCAGGAAATAAATGGTTTACTAGACGAGCGAAACGCATATATTTCATACTGTTAACCCAGTTAATAAGATCCTAACAAATACAACAATCACAAGTCCCGTGATGAAAACAGTTTTTCCATTTCCTGAGCAATCGGGCCAACGCAAATAATCCTAAAACGTCATCAAAAAGCTATCATTGTTCACTCATGGCTCCCAAGCCTCTTCATATCAAGGCTTCTGTCATGTCTGCGCATTGTCCGTCTCCTCTTTGGCCGATCGCTTCCTCTATCCTTGATATGCCAATCTATTTAAGCATAATTGAGTACGTGCCGTGGATACTGGGGTCGTAGAACGGCTCCTTAGCCAAACGTAGATGTGTGGCTGGACAAGACTTTGATTTAATTCTGCCATATTACTGTCTGTTCTGCTGCAAGTTTGGATTTGTTAAAGGCGATTTTTAATGGCGAATTATCAACAAGTACAATGTATACATCAGTGTATGAAATAAGCCAAAACACCAGCCAGACATCAGGGTTGGTAACTTCAAAATGTTACCAGCCCAAAATGGATTTAACCAGACCAAATATGGTGAATTTACTCAGATGTATGGAACATCTAAAGATTTTACCAGACCATCGGGCTGGCTTGCTGTAAATTTAGACCGTCCGTCAGAAATCTAGACCATCTAGGGCGGTCGGACGGGCCTTATTTCATACAATGTATACATACTTCGCCAACATGCAATATTCATAATCTATGTCATTATTTAATATGTCTTAACAGATGTCTTGGTATGTGTAATTTCACCCGTGAAACCCGTGAAGATCCGGGTTAAAATTGATCTTCAGCAACCCATGCTTGTCGTAAGAGGCGACTAACGGGATCGGCCGGACAGGCTCGATGACTTGATTGACGCATGTTATCGTATCCCAATTGCGTAGATCGATGCTCATGATGTTGATCACTGAATTGTCTGTTCCAGATGTGATTATTTACAGACCGCCGTCGTGTAGCTTTAATATTGCTGAGAGCGGTGTTAAACAACCCGCCAACCAACTTTACGCTTCAACTCGCTGACTCTGATGTTATGCATCAGTCGCCCTATTTTCCTTCTGTCTTATCCTTTCCTATTCTCTCTGTATAGATTGAATTCCAATCCAGGTATGTTGCTTGCTTTCGTTTCTTCTTCCTTCCCATCATCAGTGTATTCATTTTTCACATTTAGCTCTGTCATCTGTTCATTAATCTTCCATCAGCCAGTCGCCTTCTAAGTGCACCCGTTCGAAAGAAAAGTTTCAGTAATTGGCAGCATATATGAGAAACCGCTCCTTTCAGGAAATCGCGAAATATTTTCTTTGTAAATTGTCTCGAGTTTGGATCCAAAATAAAAGCCTCGTCATTTGATAATTCACAGATATTTGCTTCAAGAGGAACTCATAGATAACGAAACATCAAACTTCTTAAAGGGAAAGTCACTTAACGCAGAACAATTTCCTGAGATAAAAGAGCCGTTCCCCTTTATAATATTTCCACTAACTCTTGATCGTTTTCTTGAAGCTTTTGTGCAAGCCATATCAGTACGCTATAACGTTTCTGTGAATTAAGCAAGGCACACACCCCGCTGTGAAAAAGTAGCCTCATTGTTAAAACATTACACGCAATGTTTAATTAAGTGTTTTTAATACGATTCATGGCAGCGCCTGTGACGGTACATAAACACTGATATTGACCGTGATGAATGTGTGTGTCATATCAATGTGTTCCCAATGGGTGTTTGTTGTTGTTTCGTTAGAGTGATGTCCTTATCATCGTAACTACACAGATCAATTCTTAGATCGGTTTTCTTTGTGCTTGCATGTTTGTCCCTGGTACACAGGCGTGTGCTATTATCAATCAGGTTACAAAGTTTGAAGCATAAAACCTTGAAGTAAACATAACAGAAAAATCGATCATAACAGCCATAGTAAAAAAGCCTTGTGGAACTACATTCACTCAACACGATCCTCGCAGTGTGAAATAAAGGTGCGTTGTGTTAATACACCAGCCAGTTCCATCACATACATACAAACAGGTGGGAGCAACATGGCTTGTTTCAGGCTAACCACTTGTTCCATGTCATTAGAAGCGCTCCTACAATGTATCCGAGTGATGTGTTGGGATACATTCCGATGAAGCTGACAGTTTGGATGAGAGCAATTGGGTGGAGTAGGAAGAGGTGGAACCCGAGCACACGTCTGACCAGGACAGCTAAGGAGTGAATGAGTTTAATTACAGATCACACACCACGGTGTCACAGATACATTATGGTGCCAATGGTATGGTGCCAGGGCCTCGAAGGCTGTGTAATCGTGGCTGGCGCGTTCAACTCCAAACTAATCTGTATTTGTTACACACCTGTATGGGGTACAGACGTACATTTGTCAGACGAAGTGATACCGTTGACAACTTTATTAATGGAACTGTCAAGTATGAGTCCTGAAAATACTTCCTGTTACTAACCTCTGTACACAAAGCTACACATTCATTTACAAATATATGCCAGGATCATTAGTTAGTGGCCAGTTTCATTAACCGCCTCATTTATAGCTAATTGGCTAGGCTATTCCTAACAGCCAATAAGGTAAGCAGGTAGCTTTCAACTATTTGGACCAGGGAAATTAAGACTTAATAAATACTATCATGGTATTTTCGCAAAGGAGGGTGCAAGTCAAGAGCTCTGTTGGGTGGACGTCTAATCAGTTTTCATGCTAGCCTAGACTTGAAATGAATTGTGCACTAAATAAGGAAAAGAGTCCACAGCAGCAACATACACAGATTTGTTTGTTGTTTAACGCCACACACAGCAATATTACAGCTATACGGTCCCTGCCTGTAAATAATTGGGACAAGACCAGTCAGAGTCATTGGGGATGAAAAAGCTGTCGGCCATAAGGAGCTGCAGAAAACAAAAGCTGTGGGTCCGAGAGGTTTTCAATGACCGACATTATTTTCGAACGCTGCCACCCAATACACAGGGGCTTGTATTGCTGAAAATAATACGTCCTGGGTCCTACAAGCGTACACTGGGGTCCTTCTTTATATGTACATGGATATCAGTGTACCCCTCATCACGCCGAAGACCGGGTTCGAACCCCACATGGGTACAAGAAGCCCATTTCTGGTGTCCCCGCCGTGATGTTGCTGGAATATTGCTAAAAGCGGCGTAAAACCAAATTCAGTCAGTCAGTTGTAGGACCCAGGACGTATTATTTTCAGCAACACAAGCCCCTGTGACCCAATATGCCCCTTACGACAAGGATGGGTTGCTAAAGACCAATTCTAACCCGGATCTTCACGGGTTCATACAAACGTACGTACATGCACGCCATGATAAACTGGAATAATATTGAAAGCGATGTTTAATCCATTTCACCACCTGACCTGACCCTTAAAAGACGACATACAAAGTGGATCGTGTGGTCAAGCTAGTTTTATTGCGTGTAATTGTGCCCTGCCGGATGGGACGTTGATTACATTTGCAACCACTTGCTTTAGGAAACTTGAAACTGGAACATTTTGAGACTGTCATATTATTATCTGGGGTTTAGTTATCCTTACGTGTGACACATAACAGTATTTATCTGTTTTGCTGAGGCATCTTTCACACGTTGGTGTCCGTCAGTCAAGTCACGTCCTGTTAAATGCTTACTGACCCGTGAAGATCCGGGATAGAATAGATCTTCAGCAACCCATGCTTGCCACAACTTGGGACTATGCTTGTCGTAAGAGGCAACTAACGGGATTGGCTGGTCAGGCTTGCTGACTTGGTTGACACATGTCATCGGTTCCCAATTGCGGAGATCGATGCTCATGCTGTTGATCACTGGATTGTCTGGTCCAGACTCGATTATTTACAGACCGCCAACATATAGCTGGAATATTGCTGAGTGTGGCGTAAAACTAAACTCACTCACTCACTCACTCAAATACTTACTCTTCTCAACCGTTTAGCCCTGGAGGGTCAATCGCTAAAGAATATTAATGAGTGGTTTTATATACAGTATACCCTGGTTATAATGCCACCGTTTTTCCAGGAGAAAATATGGCATTATATCCAGGGTGGCATTATAACCAGGTAGGACAGTTTGAGACCCTATGCAATCAACAAGGTGATAGCGCTGATTTCTCCTGTAATGAGCCTTGAATGACTGGATGATGTATGCTGTTTTAGAGAGGTTGTCCCGTCACATGCCACAATTAACATTGTATGAAGGAAATTCATCGAGATAGAGTTTGGAAGATGACCTCCTCTCTGGTCTGCACACCTCCTGCACCACAAAGAGTAGCATCGATACTTTCCACAACCTGGTCCTTCGATGACTGAGAGCGGACCCAATTCAAAGAAACAATACCCTTCAAGAACATCTTCATATGTAAAAGGCGGATGCCCGATGTATAGCATATGAAATATAGGCTACGCAGATCATCAGATCTAATGGTCTGTTGATGACAAATCAGAGTATTTTCATTTGGGGCAAGCGACAGGTGATGTGAACTGAATCTTTCACCATGAACAGGAAGCAAGCAAGATTCCGTCAAGTGCGCAACCTTTTTGAAATAATGCTATTCTGTGTAACGGAGAAGCGTCGGGACTTAGCCTGGAGTTCAAGACAAGTCCCAGTCACACCAGTCATGTTACCATGGCAACGTATATCCTGGGAATTGATACCCCATCCATCCTCTTCATCAGGGTGCACCAGATCTGCGCTACACCTTAGCGTTAGTCTATGTTAAAATATATAGTTAATGTCACTTTAGATCAACGGCCCCCTCATCGTGCCCCCTGTATGTTACTGTGTAGAATGGGACCTACCTGTTGAAGATTGGTTGCAAGCAGACTATGTTGGAAATAATGAAGGTTTACAAGAAGATGTATGGTAGGCTCATCTTTCACAGCCGGAATGTTGTGCAGATTACACGGTCAACGAAACACTTTAAAGTTTCAATTGCTCTGACCAACTCTTGCTGATAGTGTGAGTGTTAACAAATGTTAATAATGTTGTTCAGAAAAAACGATATACACCTTTTTTAACATTATGTTACGTTTGATGTTGTATTTCCTGTGGGCGATTTCCTTCCTACACAATCATCAGCAATCCGATGCACAAAGTATAACCACTGATTTACTTGAAAGTTTTGATCACCCACCTACTGTGAGAAACTTTTGAACACTGTACTGTCAACACGCAGTGTGGTGTGATGGCGTTCAATAAACACTTCACGCAGCATGGAGGGAATACTTGAATACTTGGCATTTGAAGCCTTTTTTGACGGTGAGAACAATTATACTCTACAGAATTACAACAGGGAGATATACGAGGAATCTGTTATTAATGGTTCCATTTGTGTGCTTTAGTTTTTACGTTTGTTCTACGTCAGAATGGTAATGAGAGTTGCTGCACTAGAAAACAGGAGAAGACATACAAGCATGAAGATGAATTTCTTGTCATGCTGTATACTTTAAATTACTGCATGTGATTTATGTAACCTAAAAATATACATTCCGTTTTTCTGTAGAGCCGACGACGGTGTTGTTGTTGTTTATACAGATTCTGGTGAGTGAGGGCACCGACGTAAATAGGTAGTTCCGTTGCGTCACGTGATACCATAATAGAAGCAAGCCGAAAGAGATGCAGGTCTCATTCGTTTTGGTAAAAAAAACCCGAGCACGGACGAGGTGCTGGCAAAAAACATTCGAGGTCTTCCTTCGATTCAAAGGTTACTTGCACCTTTCTCAGCGAACTGCCGCGTCTCAGATGATCGGGCCACCCATGTCCCCAACACGAGATGACTTAAAGTCAGTTATGTTATAATGGCTGTCGATTTTGTATATTGGAAATCGGATTTTTGTTTTTCCTTGGAGTAGAGCACGTTTCGTGCTTTTTCATTAAGTAACCATAAGTAGAAGGTTCCAAGTCTTCCTTTTTACTTAGTCAATGTTTTATGAACATTTGAAGGGTGTTTTTTGGTGCCTTAAATATAACATCCTGAGTTGCTCTTCATACCAGCCCAGGGTCTTCTGCGCCTGCGCGTCTGCTGCGCCTGCGCGTGGCGTAAGCGCAGGCAGCACCTCGGGAACCAGACTGCTCTTCATACTAGCTGTTTTGCTCTTACCACAAATTGGTATCTATTTCTGAGGATAGTCAAGACTGGGTACACTTTTGCCTTCATATATGCAATATATTCAACACTGTGTCCGCATGCCAAAGGTAAGGAAAGCAGTTAGGTTGGTAAGAGCTGATGTGACATGGAGTTCGAAGTCATCCAGATGTGTATCTCAGATGGTCAGCAAGACGTTTGAGGTACATCAAGTTTCACACAGGCTGGAACAAGTCTTGCAGACCTACCTTGACAATACTCTAAATTAGAATCTGCCTTGAAAACGCATAACAATTCAAAAGAGTCATTGTTTATTCTGTGCACACACACACACACACACACACACACACACACACACACATATATATATATATATATATATATATATATATATATTATATATATACTAATTATTATATGTATATATATATAAATATATATAGTATTGAGTGATCGAAAATATTTAGTCCACAACGATCGCTCGATAATATCAAGACATTGGAGTGTGGAGTCAAGTATTAGCATATTTACATACGTTAACCCATTCTGACAGTGCAGTAAGTAAGAATGAAAGCAACCTTGTTTCTTTGTTTAGACACGAACGGTATACCATTCGTAATGTAAACCCTTCAGAGGCTTGAACGTTTTGTATGAACGGTATCAACAGATGTGAACCAGTTGGGTCTAACGTTGGTTTGAACGGAATTCCCTTGGTTTATGTGGGAGGAATACCCGAAGTAATGCAGGTATCTGTCATTAAACAGTTTGGTGAAACCAACCAACACAGGTGTGGTGCTGACCTGCCTAGAAAGATCAACAGGGAGAACCGAGATTCTGCACAATGATCATAGATTCCTGGAATGCCCAAGGGACGCAACTCCGCACCGGTATATGCGGAGCGTGAAACGACTTGACACCTGTGCCTCTGCGAATACAAAACACTGAAGCCTATAGCTGGAACAGCTGTGAACACAACCAATTCATATTTCGGCTCAAGGATAAGTGTTACATATATACGCATATGGAGACATGATCTGGGTTACAACGTCCAAGGCCTCAGTAAAACTTTCAAAACGTTTCATGGTAGAGGGGCGGTGGGGTAGCCTAGTTGTTAAAGCGTTCGCTCGTCACGTGATTCCTGACATGGGTACAATGTGCAAAGCCTATCTCTGGTGTAGCCGCAGCGATATTTCTGGAATATTGCTAAACGTGGCGAGAAACCATACTCACTCACTCATTTTATAGGTTGACATGTTGAAGACAAATTAAACGCATCAGTCACAAAAATGATGTCCGTTGCAATTCCCGTGTTTTCAAGTGAACAATTGACTAGCTTTTGCATGTGTTTATGACTGTTGCCAACAGTGGGACAGGATATGCTCACTTTTCGCTAACATCCGTATCAGCAGTATTTGACAGTAATTGGAAAACACATCATGATGATATAGCCGAAATCGTAAAAGATTAGCGCAAGGTAGAGCTTTCTCCTGGTTGTGGAAAGGGTTTTAATTTGTCCTTATTTTCATACGACTACTAATATAACAAAGGTGTGTTGGCTACATTATTCAACTTGATGTGCAAGCGTTTATAGAAACTTACTTAATAAGGAGTGGAGATACAACAAAAAAAAGACTTTTGTACTTTTCAATCATATGCTTTCACTTAGCATTGGGAATGCGACAAATACATCTAATTTCCCCAAACCAGTGGTAAATGAATCATCCTAAAAAATGCACCGACCAAGGACGGGTCAGAATTATTGCTGCAATGTTACCTAAAGCGCCAGTATCGTATTGCGCCGCATTATCAAACGGATTTTTCTGCATGTGAATCCTATCATCCGGTTTCACCGGAAATCGTCTGCCAGAGGACAAAAGGCCGAGAAAGGTAAACACAACCTCGTCTCTGCTATAACTTGATGGCGATTCAATCCGATTTTTCAACAGCTCACTTTGGTGCGTTTCCTTCCAGGTGTAAGTGATTTTAGACTACTTCCCATCTTTTTTGTAAAACAGGCAACAATGCCGCTATTGCACTGGTTGTATCACCCTATAGAACGATGATATTAATGGACGGCTGAATATTCATTAGATATTTCTCAATGGTAGACCTGTCAGTTCATGTCCTATCGAGGTGGTCACTGAAATCTTTATATATAAAATATAGTGAACTTTGCGCAGAACAATTGTCATTGTGACCAGACGGTAATTAATCTTTAGTTAACAAAGATACAAGCCAGAGGTCCTTGCGTTGGCTTTCATTTATGTTCTAATCAAATAAACTGCACAAGTGTGTGTTAAAAATAGATTCTCCCTCAAGGTTGTCACGTTTTTCAACCCTCAAGGCGATTCACAACTAATCACGGACACCCACAACCACATCCACCCCCACACCTATATCCACACCCCCACATTCACACCTCAAAATACCTCTCAGATTGTTAAGGTTATGTAATCGTTAGATATAAGTGACAAGATGTCAGATGATGAGTTTCTGGAAGCCTCTAGAGATCCCGAGTGCCATGAATCATAGTTGGCACTCGTTGCGACCACGCAGGCCTGGAACAGCATATTTCAGACAGCATCCAGACCCTGTAGACGAGAATCCAGTGCCTTCCCCCATGGGAAGCGTTTGTCTCCATGTGCGTGCAATGTTACTCAAACCCTTCAAATCCCATTGAGGATGTTTTGTTTATACAGCATTCACGTGCAGCAGACAGATTAAAAGCCATGTGTGTATATTGGAGCAAACAGGAGTTACCTTTCACATCTTTCATGTGTGTTCCTATTTTCAATCAGATATAAGCCTGGGCTCACGGATGTACATGTATATGTGTCTGTAACTGGACCGCTGCTAGTGTCTGTAGGTGTCTCTCTGTACACTGTATCTGACCGACCCTGCTGAGTCTATATCTGGACCTCCGCCAGTGTCTGTAGGTGTCTCTACCTGTACATCCCTTGTCTGTGTCTTTCTTGAATGTACCTGACTATCCTCTACCAGTGTCAGTGTCTTTCATGTATCTGACTATCCCGTGTCTGTGTCTTTCTTGAATGTGACCCTAATGAAATATCAATCTTACCTGAGTCTATACCTGGGCCTCTACCAGTGTCTGTAGGTGTCTCTACCTGTACACATGTATCTGACTATCCTGTGTCAGTGTCTTTCTTGAATGTGGCCCTCACGAAATATTAGTGTTCCCTGAGTCTATACCTGGGCCTCTACCAATGTCTGTAGGTGTCTCTACCTGTACACATGTATCTGAGTGTCAGTTCTTTCTTGAATGTGGCCCTCACGAAATATTTAGTCTGTTACCCTGTACACATGTATCTCTATACCTGGGAATGTGGCCCTCGAAATACCTGAGTCTATACCTGGGCCTCTACCAATGTCTGTAGGTGTTTCTGTCTGTACTTGTGTATCTGACTGTCCCGTATAAGTGCCATTCTTGAAGGCGCAGTTAATGTGATAATTAATGTCAGATTTCTTTATACTTGGGGCTTTGTATCAGTGACTTTTGGACTGTGTTCGTGCTGCAATCCCTGAAGTAGTTTCATTAATAAATACAAGGCTTAACGACGTTATGAAGCTGGGACTCTGTGAAATGACAATATAAATACACAAAAAAATAACGTTAATTGCCTCACCTGTCGTGATGAAAGAATGTATTGTTTTGAATATTGATTCGGGAAAGAGACATCGGTTCAGCAAGTATTTATAGTTGGCGTTCTGGGACAGCCTGGCACCAGCGACTTTCAGGAACCGTTGTCGGATCACGCGTGGGTAACATCGTTTACAAAGTGATATCAGATTAAAAGCAACACATTCCTTCCTTCCACGGCATGTATCAAGGTATTCTAGTCTATTCGTAGAAACATCCACTTAATGATATGGAAATGGGTAAGGCAATCACTAAGCAGATGAAATTATGGAAACGCAGAGCACAAACTATGTTTTTGAAAATTGCAAATCCAAATACATTAATCTTTAGTGCAAGCTGTTAATGGAAGCTGTGAGGAAGGACAACTTCGTCATGGAACTTGATGACCTGACGCTTCCTTTATCAAAGGTCGCACGCTCAATAGAAAAGGATTATAAACACACATTAAAAGC
The DNA here is from genome assembly GCF_003918875.1 of Haliotis rubra. Taxonomy (NCBI): domain Eukaryota; kingdom Metazoa; phylum Mollusca; class Gastropoda; order Lepetellida; family Haliotidae; genus Haliotis; species Haliotis rubra. Next base: position 21,321 of record NW_025765649.1, read on the forward strand.
GGCCCTAAATAAAACGAAGGTCCCAACCACAGGCAGACCATTTGAGGTATGTGGACAATATGCCAAGAAAGGTTCATAAACTTTGAAATTAGTTTGAGAAACCACTGAAATATTTGGACGAAATTAATTCCATGAAACATATTGCCAACAGGGGTGAACCATAGCAGTTGTAAGGCTCTGGATGTAGTGGTAGGGGGTTGCGTCCAAGAGGATCGGCCGGTGCATCATATCTACAGATGATATCGTCATGCCACGATGTTAAGATAGGGTAAACTGTTTCACAACCCGGAGCGTATTGACAGCAACAACTTAGATACGCTTTCAATTTTATTTACTTTGATTTGAAGGGTTAAACTTGGATAATCTAACTGGACATGGTCAGCGTGAGGAAATAATGGCGACAGACAAGTACAATAATACCCCAAGTTTCTGTCACACTCTAGGGGAAATAACACAGAGCAGTGTCACTATCAATAACCTACAGTCAATCCAGTTGTTTGGCATTTTTTGTGCATTGTCCTCTAAATTCCAAGACATGCATTTTGGCAGGTGGTATACATTAAAACAGTAATGCCGAGGTGCCCCTTTGCATCATGATGGCATTTCCTTGTCGCTTCTTATGCGCCGGAAACGTATCCCTAGCGGAGCCCCGTGCTATTTCTATTTGTGAAGGTGAGGAATAAAATAATAATAATGATAAATAGTGATAATGATGATGATTAAATTTGGTTTTTATTAATTTGGTAATTTGGTAAAATATACTTTTATAGTGCTGTAAAATGAAACCGTTGTTAGCCCCTGTACATGCACGGGGTGCCGTTGATGTGTCAACTGTACCACACCTTTGGGCGTGTTATCTAGCCAAAGCTCCGTCAAGAGGCCTCAACATGATGCAACGAAATAAGCATTTGTTCAGACAAAAGCATCAGAGGTGTCCCTGGAATCCAGTGAATGCCACTGCAGGCAATTACGGTGATTGTTATCAGCAGAATGAATATGTGTCTGGAGATTCGAATTCCATTTCAGTGAGTAGCGAACCCGAACTGTACGCCGAAGCGTGTACTTAACATATTACGCTGTAAATGAAGTCATTGTTAGAACCATCACGACCGACCACAAAGCATTAAATGGTTTTCACAGTCTAGTCGTATTACGGAATTAATTCATTTCATCTATTAACTAGAGAATGCATTGATCCATCTGAAAAGTAAATATTCAAATATATCATTTCACTCGATTAGTACGCTTTAACTTACTATTCAGGAAATTCGTGATTTAACGCCAGTAGTCACTTTGCTTAATCTTCTGGGTTTGTTTACCATGTGGGCGCAATCTGCGCTCCCGATCATTGCTGATGACAACTGTTATTGCAGAAATATTGCTCAAATTTAGTGATACGTTTATATTCGTCTATATCATGTATACTATTAAAAAAAAAGAAACGCATAAGCCAGAAATCGTGTATTTTCAAACATGTATAACTCGTCCACAAATAGAGTGATACGTTTATGTTCGTCTATGTCATATATAAAACAAATACACAATTTTGAATAAAACTACTTGTCCATAGACTAATAAACTGTTAAATTCTAGATTAAATTCAATTACTTTAAGAAGTTACGTTACTCAGTACGTTTCTATGTTTCATGTTCAGTGTAAATATGGTTGGTTGGTTGTTGTTGTTTAACGCCGCACTCAGCAATATTCCAGCTATAAGGCGGTGGCCTGTAAATAATCGAGTCTGGACCAGACAATCCAGTGATCAACAGCATAATCATCGATCTACGCAATTGGGATATGACATGTGTCAACCAAGTCAGCGATCCATGACCACCCTATCCCGTTAGTCGCATGGGTTGCTGAAGACCAACTCTAACCCGGATCTTCACGGGTAGTGTAAATATGGACGATTATTGGCCCTGGTCAATGTACAAGATTCAACGGTTTTCTTGGAATTATGACAGACAGTCTACATGTATATCCACTAGATACAATATCATATTCAGAGTCTGATAAGTCTCGGATCTTTATTAGATGACAAAATGGGCATGTTAGTGTGTCTCAGTTTCTGCAGCATCTGTTTCAGGTCCGCTTCAGAATCAACATGTCCAAAACGCTCAGAACACTTTCAGAAAGCTTTCGATATAGTACACAGTGAACTGACCACTTCACATCTTACATTAGTTTTAGGTGAAATACCAATCATTTGGCATTATTATAACTTCAGAACCGTCCGACCCAGTTGTTCGATCACTTTAGTCTCGTGAAACACAAAACATGTATTGACATTTTCACCCTCCGATCTGATAAAATCCGAGTGGGCTAGCAAACATTGCTAGCAGAACGAAATCGCGCGGATGGCGTGGCTCAGTGAAAGGATGGTTAGAACACTTGTTTTTGTTGGCATATCTTTTGTTTTCGAGGAGATACATACTTAGGGTTGTAATGGTATCCGTAGCATATTGCAGTCACTGTGATATCCTTCTCACATAGATATATGCCAACATGTAGCATTCCACAGATACTTAAAAACCTTCAGATGCTAGAACTTAATTACCTGCGTGCAGTACATGTTCTGTGTTCTACATATATGTGTGGAAGCAAGGGACTGGAATTGTTATTGAGATTGTTCTTCAAATGTCAGCGCTTTGAAACCGGGAAGGCAGTATTTAACTGAAATATTATTTTTTGAGGGTTTTAAGTATGAACCTGGTATCTTGGATTCCCGATAAAGATGAATAGAATGCAAAGCAGTTCGGCTCATAAGAGATAAATGATAAAACACTCAAAATTCATTTGCGATTATCTCTGAGGAGCACAAACAGACAACATACTTGGTGCAGGATGCCTATGTATGCTTCCTGTGCCACGTCACCTCTTTCATCTAACATCCATGCTGCAACATGTGCAGCCTTTGTTACTTAGATAAGTGCATCTGTCAAAACAACGTCTTTGAAGTCACCAGATACGCGTTTGAGAAACTGTTAATGAAAAGGTAAAGTTTAACCAAACTCATTTGAACAAAGGTAACTTTGTAACTTGTATTCCATGTAGCTGACACAGGGTTCGAAGTCAACCAAAATAAGAGGATTGCCACATACAACTGATTCTTCTTTGTGTGGGTGAGCAACACTACGATTCTGCTTGTAACTCACCTTTAAATCGTGTGATGTGTACTCCAGGTGTACTCGTGTCAGCCTACAGTGGGAGGTATGTTTGAAGGTCTTACACGTTTCGGACTTATGTGGAAGCCATACATATGGATAGGCTGACAATAGACTAACATCTAATCTCTGAAATGAACTCATTTTACAGAAAAAAGCCCAAAACAGTTCCTAAATTATAATCATAAAATATTATGAAAAGAAGCATTTCACACCTGAAACTATGCAAATCTAGACTTGCCACATATTCTAGAGTTACATGGGCTTTCTTTTATAAATTTGTTTCAGGGTCTATATGACAGACTAGGCTAACAATTGAAGATACATAATTGAGGACATGTAAATTCCAATTCACGATCTCAAGATCTGGATGGGTATATTTAGACTACAATTAACTACAATTAAACAAACCGTTTGTGACTCAAGCGGCTTGGGTGTCTGTGGTAGTTCCCCTGCCAGACCGCATTTCTGTCCACCACATACCGTCATCATTTATCAGTGACTATTTGCTATCAATAACTTAACATGTCCTCGAGGCACAGATAAGAAGTGATTTATGATAGGTCATTGGTCGGAGCTTTCCCCAATCCCATCAGCAGCTGTTCATTGGGAGAAAGTATTGTGTACGATGCATTGGTTCTTCACCTGATGAGGCTGTTAATTAGATCCTGTGTAAGCTTTTACCTCTATACTACATGTTAAAGGGATGTGTTTCTCTAAAGTGAACGCCTTAAACAGCGGTAATATTCTTAACAGCTACCAAATGGTATAGATTTAAATACAAATAATGATACGGCTCCATACCACCACCCCACGAAGCACAGACTGAATGCACAGACAGAAGATAAATGCATTAACACTGCACCTTAAAAGCAAAAGATTGTTCTGATTGTGTTTTTTGGTGTCATCGAGTTCTCGAGAGAGTTCGAATTTATTTATTTATCACTATTTTAAAATTGAGTTATCATAAAGCCATTCATTGAATGAGAGTATTGCTTTAAAGGTCTGCCTGCAACATGAACGCGAACCCAGATGAATCGATTGATCAGTGATAACGCCGGCTATTATTCAAAAGGGCACATATAACTAACCGCAAGGACTGTGTTTGGGAACAGAGCTATGCATATATTATACGTGATACACGAGTTAAATATGAACAGCTTTTTCATCCCAGAGCTCGTTTGTTTCGTCATAGTGGTAACATCTAGGATCTGAGTCAATTTTCCCCTTCAGTGAAGTGAAACGCGTTATAGAGTTGCATTACTAATAAAAGCGACGTTATCTCATCTTCCTCACTCAAGGGGAACAGGGGGTCCCATCGTCTCAGGCGCCGGGAGTCTCTGACAGAGTTGCGTCCCGTAAGCTCGCCAGAAACCGATGATTATATATTGGAATCCCGTTTTGTAACAATGTTTCTTGGTATGTCTGTACCTCACCCATGCTCATAGAATTAAAATAAGTATTAACAGATGAGACATTCACCTCTTCAGGACTTCTTCATATTTAGCAGCAATATAACAGTGGTTAAAGCGTTCGCTCGTCACGCCGAAGGCCAGGGTTCGATTCCCCACATGGGTACAATGTGTGAAGCCCATTTCTGGTGTCCCCCGTCGTGATATTGCTGGAACATTGCTAAAAGCGGCGTAAAACCCAACTCACTCACTCACTCACCCACGCATTCTAAACGATGTTATCCCCATCTCATTTCATCTCTTCGTTAGAGTGAGTGAGTTTTAGTTTTATCACTATTCCAGCAATATCACGGCGGGGCCCTTCGCTTGAGTGTAAAACAAGCATTAACACATCTGTTCATTCAAAGATAGTCTCTGAATATATGTAATTTTGATAGAATCAAATAATTCCATTTAAATTAAGAAGGAGCCCCAGTGAGAAAATAGACTAGCTTCATTATGGGCTTAAGCAGAGCAGAAAAGACTGGGCAGAAAGTAAAATGATCGGTTCAGGGACTGTGAGACAGCCTAATTCAAAGAGCACGCCAAGAAGCACAACCCAGTACAATTATTATCGTTCATCAGTATAGCAGTGTTTACGCTTGTTTAGGCCATACAAACGTAAACTGTATGTTTGACCTTTGTTTGATTGACTGTATGATGAGACAAGGAAAGGGATGGTCATTACAAATAGTCAAAGCTTCCGGTCAAGTATTATCTTCTCTGTACACTGGGTTTCCGGTAGCCGGTATGGTTGCCACATTGACGTACCTGGATTGAACCTTTTCATGGCCTTGTCAGCACATGAACTATATCAATGCCCCATATGATATAGATCATGTGGATATGGAACACATGTGGCACGCATGTGGAAATAATATAAACCTGCTTAATGTGTATTCATCTACAAGCCGATATCCACATCTGGTACAAATATGTGAAAACGTTTTTAAAAACAATACAACAGTTACAGGGAATGATTCATATTGACAGTTTGGGCGATAATAAGTCTTTTCTGACATACTTCTTTTGTTTGTAGGTTATTCTTATAACACAATACTTTTTTCTGTGCTTATTTACACGTGCAGGTTGTTAACGCTTCTTCTTGCGTAATACCTTGGTATACAAGATTTTTGGTTGGTTTTGTTGCATATCGCAGCACTCAGCAATATTGCAGTTCTATGGCGGCAGTCTGTAAATAATCGAATCTCGACCAGACAATCCAGTGACCAACAGCATGAGCATCGATCTACGCAATTGGGATACGGCGACATGTGCCAACCAAGTCAGTGAGCCTGACCACCCAATCCCGTGACAAGCATGGGTTACTGAAGACAAATGGTAACCCGGATCTTCACGGGTCTGGTATGCAAGAGAGTTATTGCGGGACGTTACGGCCATGAGTAGTTCGTTGTTATGTAACTGAGGCGGAACGTTTTTCGGCGAACTGTCATCACCAAGTCATAATTTTCATTGCTATTTTGCCTTTTACGTCCTATGAAATCTTTTTCGTTTCTCGTGCGTGACTGATTATTCTCTGGCTTTTACATTTTACATTTCCATTACGACATACAGAACGTGCATATGTAAACATGAACAATAATGTTAATGTGTTTAAAAGTTTGAAGTTTATTATAATCTGTTCATATTTCGTGTCTACACGTTTGAATTACTCAGATTCTCGTCTCGGCATCAAATCAGTAGGAGGTGAGGTGAGGTGAAATTGGGTTTAACGTCACCCTGGAGAATAATCGCTCATATGACGACGTGCATGCGTGTTTATGTGTATGTGCGGCTGCTTGTACTAGCCCAGACTGAAGCTGGATTTTTTTTATAGTGCTGGCCCACTGAGATACCATGCCGCAGTGAAGCATGAATACCCCACTCAGACACATTATACTGACTCCGAGCCGACCAGTCCTTGTTGTACCCATTAATGCCGAGCGCCAGGCAGGGACCAACAAGTACCATATTTTAACGTCTTTTGGTATGACGCGGTCGGGGATCGAACCCGCGACCTTCCGCTCTCCTGGCGGACGCTCTAACCACTACACCACGGAGGCGGTCAATGCAGTAGGAACTGCTAACATGCAATCAATACCAGCCACCACCATGTCATTACATTAATCTATCGAATGTGTAGTTTCAGATGAGATACGCTTGCAAGGTGCTACAACCAATACATTATTTCCTAACAGCTTCCTGCGATACAACGTATGCAATTATCAGAGTATTCACAAATGCAATTTATTACAAAATCAAAGTCTTAATCATACCTTGGGCATACCGGAAGGTTTCTCAAGGTCAGTTTTGACATTTTTATTGTCCTCAAGTGGATATTGACATCCTCGATGAGCTGTCGTTATTATGTTTTAATGTATAACCTGAGGCCAGTACCTTGTGATTATATAGATAGCATGCATAGACAATTATGTTTATGTACATCCTCGTGGTGCAGTCGATCGTACCTCGCCACGTTGCCGTCTTCGGTCTGGCGTGTGCTGTCGGCGTTATTGTAAAACCAATTTATACAATCATAGATAATTTAAAACCACTGAAATGTATGGTGAATGTTTTCTGATAAATTTTCGATAGTGTTATATACAGCAGTAAAGATGATGCTATGGATAACCGTTACCATGTTGGAACCCATACATGGATCTGTGCTAGGACCGAAGTCCCCGAGTTTCATAATCTCTCTAGTGTTATACTTAGTTGCAAAACAGGATTCATAGCTTGCGTGATTGGTTAACAGTGACCAGAAACTCTCCACAAGAGCTTTCCCTTCATGCCAACAAGTACAGCATTCCAGCAGCTGTTGGTGTCTACAATTCAAAACTTTTTGAAGTACACTCGAGAACGACTTTTCAAAGACTATCTCACGAATGTTGCTCAAACGAGGATACAACAGTTAAACGTTTGTGGAATATATGTTTAATAATAGGATATTTCCACAACTGACGCATCAGGGTCAAAAATGGAGTTCTGTTCAATTCTTTTTTATGTACCATATGTTCCCGTAGTGTTTCAAGTGAACGGTTGACCAGCCTTTGCATGTGTTTGGCATGGTGTGTGTGTGTGTGTGTGTGTGTGTGTGTGTGTGTGTGTGTGTGTGTGTGTGTGTGTGTGTGTGTGTGTGTGTGTGTGTGTGTGTGTGTGTGTGTGTGTGTGTGTGTGTGTGTTAGCCTAGTGGTTAAAGCGCTGGCTCGTCACGCCGAAGACCCGGGTTCGAATCCCCACATGGGTACATTGTGTGAAGCCCATTTCTGGTGTCCCCCGCCGTGATGTTGCTGGAATATTGTTAAGGGGCCTAAAAGCAAACTCAGTCAGTCAGTCAGTTTGGCATGGGTGCCATGTGTTGTTAAGGGTAAGGTCGTATGGTATCACCCCTTTTACCTGTTACTATAGGGATTCCAGTCACCAAATATATTAAGAATCGTAGGATCGGTTTGATTTTCACACAAGAAATCAAGAAATGCACTCTCTTGAAAGTAGATATTCTCGTGAAGACTCGAATGATAAGGGAGACTGTAACAGCAAACGGAAGAATGCAAGCTAGTAATAGAGCAGGATACGCTTACCATTTTCGCGAAGGCTTGGTGTTGTAATTGCTTTAGTAGTCCTTTCATATAATTTAAACCAACATTTCTCCTTTGGAATTGGAATCTGTTTTGGCCGAGACTATTAAGTCTCTTCAAATGTTGTTCTTCAAATGTCAGCGCTTTGAAACCGAGAAGGCAGTATTTAACTGAAATATTATTTTTTGAGGGTTTTAAGTATGAACCTGGTATCTTGGGTTCCCGATAAAGATGAATAGAATGCAAAGCAGTTCGGCTCATAAGAGATAAATGATAAAACACTCAAAATTCATTTGCGATTATCTCTGAGGAGCACAAACAGACAACATACTTGGTGCAGGATGCCTATGTATGCTTCCTGTGCCACGTCACCTCATTCATCTAACATCCATGCTGCAACATGTGCAGCCTTTGTTACTTAGATAAGTGCATCTGTCAAAACAACGTCTTTGAAGTCACCAGATACGCGTTTGAGAAACTGTTAATGAAAAGGTAAAGTTTAACCAAACTCATTTGAACAAAGGTAACTTTGTAACTTGTATTCCATGTAGCTGACACAGGGTTCAAAGTCAACCAAAATAAGAGGATTGCCACATACAACTGATTCTTCTTTGTGTGGGTGAGCAACACTACGATTCTGCTTGTAGCTCACCTTTAAATCGTGTGATGTGTACTCCAGGTGTACTCGTGTCAGCCTACAGTGGGAGGTATGTTTGAAGGTCTTACACGTTTCGGACTTATGTGGAAGCCATACATATGGATAGGCTGACAATAGACTAACATCTAATCTCTGAAATGAACTCATTTTACAGAAAAAACCCCAAACAGTTTCTAAATTATAATAATCATAAAATATAATGAAAAGAAGCATTTCACACCTGAAACTGTAAATCTAGACTTGCCACATATTCTAGACTTGCCACATACTCTAGACTTACATGGGCTTTCTTGAATAAATTTGTTTCAGGGTCTATATGACAGACTAGGCTAACAATTGAAGATTCATAATTGAGGACATGTAAATTCCAATTCACGATCTCAAGATCTGGATGGGTATATTTAGACTACAATTAACTACAATTAAACAAACCGTTTGTGACTCAAACGGCTTGTGGTAGTTCCCCTGCCAGGCCGTATTTCTGTCCACCACATACCGTCATCATTTATCAGTGACTATTTGCTATCAACAACTTAACATGTCCTCGAGGCACAGATAAGAAGTGATTTATTATAGGTCATTGGTCGGAGCTATTCTCAATCCCATCAGCTGCTGTTCATTGGGAGAAAGTATTGTGTACGATGCGTTGGTTTTTCACCTGTTAATTAATTCGATCCTGTGTAAGCTGTTACCTCTATACTACATGTTAAAGGGATGTGTTTTCTCTAAAGTGAACGCCTTAAGCAGGGGGTAATATTCTTAACAGCTATCAAATGGTATAAATTAAAATACAGATAATGATACGGCTCCATACCACCCAACGAAGCACAGACTGAATGCGCAGATAAATGCGTGCATTAACACTGCACCTTAAAAGCAAAATGTTGTTCTGATTGAGTTTTTTGGTGTCATCCAGTTCTCGAGAGAGTTGTAATTTATTTATTTATCACTATTTCAAAATTGAGTTATCATAAAGCCATTCATTGAATGAGAGTATTGCTTTAAAGGTGTGCCTGCAATATGAACGAGAACCCAGATTAATCGATTGATCAGTGATAACGCCGGCTATTATTCAAAAGGGCACATATAACTAACCGCAAGGACTGTGTTTGGGAACAGAGCTTTGCATATATTGTACGTGATACACGAGTTAAATATGAACAGCTTTTTCATCCCAGAGCTCGTTTGTTTCGTCATAGTGGTAACATCTAGGATCTGAGTCAATTTTCCCCTTCAGTGAAGTGAAACGCGTTATAGAGTTGCATTACTAATAAAAGCGACGTTATCTCATCTTCCTCACTCAAGGGGAACAGGGGGTCCCATCGTCTCAGGCGCCGGGAGTCTCTGACAGAGTTGCGTCCCGTAAGCTCGCCAGAAACCGATGATTATATATTGGAATCCCGTTTTGTAACAATGTTTCTTGGTATGTCTGTACCTCACCCATGCTCATAGAATTAAAATAAGTATTAACAGATGAGACATTCACCTTCTTCAGGACTTCTTCATATTTAGCAGCAATATAACAGTGGTTAAAGCGTTCGCTCGTCACGCCGAAGACCCGGGTTCGATTCCCCACATGGGTACAATGTGTGAAGCCCATTTCTGGTGTCCCCCGTCGTGATATTGCTGGAACATTGCTAAAAGCGGCGTAAAACCCCAACTCACTCACTCACTCACCCACGCATTCTAAACGATGTTATCCCCATCTCATTTCATCTCTTCGTTAGAGTGAGTGAGTTTTAGTTTTATCAATATTCCAGCAATATCAGGGAGGGGCCCTTCGCTTGAGTGTAAAACAAGCATTAACACATCTGTTCATTCAAAGATAGTCTCTGAATATATGTAATTTTGATAGAATCAAATAATTCCATTTAAATTAAGAAGGAGCCAAAGTGAGAAAAAAGACTAGCTTCATTATGGGCTTTAGCAGTGCAGAAAGGACTGGGCAGAAAGTAAAATGATCGGTTCAGGGACTGTGAGACAGCCTAATTCAAAGAGCACGCCTAGAAGCACAACCCAGTACAGTTATTATAGTTCATCAGTATAGCAGTGTTTATGCTTGTTAAGGCCATACAAACGTAAACTGTATGTTTGACCTTTATTTGATTGACTGTATGATGAGACAAGGAAAGGGATGGTCATTACAAATAGTCAAAACTTCCGGTCAAGTATTATCTTCTCTGTACACTGGGTTTCCGGTAGCCGGTATGGTTGCCACATTGACGTACCTGGATTGAACCTTTTCATGGCCTTGTCAGCACATGAACTATATCAATGCCCCATATGATATAGATCATGTGGATATGGAACACATGTGGCACGCATGTGGAAATAATATAAACCTGCTTAATGTGTATTCATCTACAAGCCGATATCCACATCTGGTACAAATATGTGAAAACGTTTTTAAAAACAATACAACAGTTACAGGGAATGATTCATATTGACAGTTTGGGCGATAATAAGTCTTTTCTGACATACTTCTTTTGTTTGTAGGTTATTCTTATAACACAATACTTTTTTCTGTGCTTATTTACACGTGCAGGTTGTTAACGCTTCTTCTTGCGTAACACCTTGGTAGGCCTATACAAAATGTTTGGTTGGTTTGTTGTTTAACGCCATACTCAGTAATATTGCAGTTCTATGGCGGCAGTCTGTAAATAATCGAATCTCGACCAGACAATCCAGTGACCAACAGCATGAGCTTCGATCTACGCAATTGGGATACGGCGACATGTGTAAACCAAGTCAGTGAGCCTGACCACTCAATCCCGTGACAAGCATGGGTTACTGAAGACAAATGGTAACCCGGATCTTCACGGGTCTGGTATGCAAGAGAGTTATTGCGGGACGTTACGGCCATGAGTAGTTCGTTGTTATGTAACTATGGCAGAACGCTTTTCGGCGAACTGTCATCACCAAGTCATAATTTTCATTGCTATTTTGCCTTTTACGTCCTATGAAATCTTTTTCGTTTGTCGTGCGTGACTGATTATTCTCTGGCTTTGACATTTTACATTTCCATTACGACATACAGAACGTGCATATGTAAACATGAACAATAATGTTAATGTGCTTAAAAGTTTGAAGTTTATTATAATCAGTTCATACTTCGTGTCTACACGTTTGAATTACTCAGGTGAAATTGGGTTTAACGTCGTGCTGGAGAATATTTCGCTCATATGACGACGTGCATGCGTTTGTATGTGTATGTGCGGCTGCTTGTACTAGCCCAGACTGAAGCTATTTTTTTTATAGTGCTAGCCCACTGAGATACCATGCCGCAGTGAAGCATGAATACCCCACTCAGACACATTATACTGACTCCGAGCCGACCAGTCCTTGTTGTACCCATTAATGCCGAGCGCCAGGCAGGGACCAACAAGTACCATATTTTAACGTCTTTTGGTATGACGCGTTCGGGGATCGAACCCGCGACCTTCCGCTCTCCGGGCGGACGCGCTAACCACTACACCACGGAGGCGGTGAATGCAGTAGGAACTGCTAACATGCAATCAATACCAGCCACCACCATGTCATTACATTAATCTATCGAATGTGTAGTTTCAGATGAGATACGCTTGCAAGGTGCTACAACCAATACATTATTTCCTAACAGCTTCCTGCGATACAACGTATGCAATTATCAGAGTATTCACAAATGCAATTTATTACAAAATCAAAGTCTTAATCATACCTTGGGCATACCGGAAGGTTTCTCAAGGTCAGTTTTGACATTTTTATTGTCCTCAAGTGGATATTGACATCCTCGATGAGCTGTCGTTACAAATTAAGTTAGAGTTTATTATGTTTTAATGTATAACCTGAGGCCAGTACCTTGTGATTATATAGATAGCATGCATAGACAATTATGTTTATGTACATCCTCGTGGTGCAGTCGGTCGTACCTCGCCACGTTGCCGTCCTCGGTGTGACGTGTGCTGTCGGCGTTATTGTAAAATCAATTTATACAATCATAGATAAAAATACCTGATTCCGTTTTGATTCCATCTACAACATTCGCCAATACTGATTAAAGTTGTTGAATAATACACATTGCTATCGATATTTTGATTCGGCCTGTATAACCACTGAAATGTATGGTGAATGTTTTCTGATAAATTTTCGATAGCGTTCTATACAGCAGTAAAGATGATGCTATGGATAACCGTTACCATGTTGGAACCCATACATGGATCTGTGCTAGGACCGAAGTCCCCGAGTTTCATAATCTCTCTAGTGTTATACTTAGTTGCAAAACAGGATTCATAGCTTGCGTGATTGGTTAACAGTGACCAGAAACTCTCCACAAGAGCTATGCCAACAGCATTCCAGCAGCTGTTGGTGTCTACAATTCAAACTTTTTTGAAGTACACTCGAGCACGACCTTTCAAAGACTATCTCACGAATGTTGCTCAAACGGTTTTCAATCAAGGATACAACAGTTAAACGTTTGTGGAATATATGTTTACTAATAGGATATTTCCACAACTGACGCATCAGGGACAAAAATGGAGTCAATTCCTTTTTTTGTACCTTATGTTCCCGTAGTTTTTCAAGTGGACAGTTGACCAGCCTTTGCATGTGTTTGGCATGGGTGTCATGTATTGTTAAGGGTAAGGTCATATTTTTGCGAACGTACGGTATCACCCCTTTTACCTGTTACTATAGTGATTCCAGTCACCAAATATATTAAGAATCGTAGGATCGGTTTGATTTTCACACAAGAAATCAGGAAATGCACTCTCTTGAAAGTGGATATTCTCGTGAAGACTCGAATGATAAGGGAGACTGTAACAGCAAACGGAAAAATGCAAGCTAGTAATAGAGCAGGATACGCTTACCATTTTCGCGAAGGCCTGGTGTTGTAATTGCTTTTCAGTAGTCCTTTCATATTATTTAAACCAACATTTCTCCTTTGGAATTGGAATCTGTTTAGGCCGAGACTATTAAGTCTCTAGCGAGGACGCTTAATAATGATTTTTAACTCTGTGGTCCATCCATATCAATATTGAAAATACTTGGGTATTAGATACATATAACTGCTAATCTTTAAAGAAATAATTGTATGTTTTCATTTGAAAAAAGTCAGGTTACAAAGAAATCTGGCATTAACTTCTATCAAATATGGCACACCCTTGATAATGACCACTCTTACTATCTGACAAAAATTATGATACACGTGCCCACTTTCGCTGTGTAATATAGTACAATGCAGATCGAATATGTCCTGTTATGCACCATAAATGTCCATGTAAGAACGTTTAGATAAGAAACTTGCTGTTTTCAAACACAAACTATAGTTTATCAAGGATTATGTTGCCCTTAACATCTTCAAATGCTTTAGCATGGTGCATTACCATCTCCTAACTGTAAATATACCCTCATAAATGGATACCGTTATATTGACATGCACTATAATTCCTACTGACGCATGTTCGAAAGCATAGAGCGTCGGCTTTCTGAGAAATATCATAGGTGACCGTTCCGATGAAACGTCACTTTCATTTGCAGACAAGGAACCAAATCTGGAGGTTTTTACTTTCATACACAACAGTTGAAACTAAATATCTGTCTGCTGCAGATTCTCGACAGTCTAATAAATCCGGACAGTTCATATGGACTAACAATCATATGGCAGCTTATGCAACGGCACGTACAGTACGGAATTAATGTCATTTACGCATCACTTTCCAATTACTGGAATTGACGTGATATGCACAGAGGAAGATGAGTAGCTTTGATCTCTTCCAGCTTCAACAGACAGGCCCTAGCGACACTGATAACTTGTTTGAAGACTTTAGAAGCTCGAAGTACACACTGATGTCAAGTGTTATTAGGAGATGGACATGTTCCCTAAGTCGTTAATGTATCAGTGTGTTAAGACGGATTTCTTGGTGATGGTGTGAAATGGCATTTGACTCTCCTGTAAAGGCCTATTTGTGTAGTATAACGCTTCACTGTTTGATCAATAATCTGTTTGTCGACTGTCAATAGAATCTGGACCAGACAACCAGGTGATCGATACTGTGAGCAGCAATACGTATACACCCTGTCGGTGTTACACAATTTACCTGGTCAACGAGGCTGACCGCCAGATCCATTTGGGCGATGATTGCTTGACCTACTCAAAGCCGGAATCTCCGGTTTTAGTGCAACGTTGAAGTGCGTCTTTATCCTGATGATAACGGCCGATAGCGGGCAGCTGAACTCTTTCACCCGTCATCGGGGTGGTGAAGTAGCCTAGCTAGTGGTTAAAGCGTTCGCTCGCCACACCGAAAACCCGGGTTCAAATTCCACATGGGTACAATGTGTGAAGCCCATTTCTGGTGTCCCCCGCCGTGATATTGCTGGAATATCGCTAAAAGCGGCGTAAAACCATACTAACTCACTCACCCGTCACCTACCTGACCGGAACATTTGCATACAATGTATAACAAACGGAGGTACGCAAGAATCGTTGAGGAGGAAATTTGTCAATCCGGGCAATGCCTCCGGGTTAACCGTCTGCATGAACGGGGGTTCACTGTCTATGACGTTACGTTGTTGGAACGTTTTGGTCTTGCACTCAATCACATCCTCACTGACAATAGGTTTTTTTAAATGTTTTTTTTTCATGTCATTTTGCAAAATGTCCATAGAAAATTGAAATGCAATTAACAAGATGTTTTTCCCGAGAGGTTTTCATCGCTTATACTTGTTTGTCAGTTGTCATTAACAAATTCAACAAACTGAACACGACAAAACCCTTTCTACATCAATAAGAAGTCTCCTCAGAGATTGTATAAATCCGACTATATCACGTGTTTGAGAATCAGTATAAAACAGTCATGATACTAAGTGGTCCTGAAAATGTGAGCGTATCATGTCCCACCGGTGGCACCCGTCATAAACAAACTCCAAGGCTATTTAATTGTTCACATGAAAAATGCGGCATCATATAAATCTAAAAATACATATAAATCATTACTATGCTGCCTGTTATTAATTGTGTGTGTGTAATCTAGATAACGCTTCTTAATCCGACAATCACCAACTCATTGATACTGTTATAGAATTACTGTCAGAAATTCCAAAAAACACCGAGAACCGGTGTAAGTCAATATTGCGAAAATCATCATCACCCGATGACAAAAATCAATTACCCATCCTGCTAATTACTTCACCGATACTAAAATATGGCATATATGTTCAATAGTACTCACCATGGGGTTAACAGGTATAGCTAGGGTACTGATTCACTGCAGTCAGGGCCATGGTGCTGAACAGTAGGCAGACTGAAGGGAAGGGCTTTCTATTATAGGAAATATAAATACAAGCCAACACGCGCACATGGCTGGGCGAATGCACAGTCCCTCATTGTGGTGGAGATGTTGCAATGTGTATGGAGACGTTGGTGATGTACCAGGGCTGTCAGAGTCAGTGGAAACAGTATACAAGGGTTCTAGTGTTCGGATGCTTTTGAACACACTGTACGAGTGTAAACTGATTAATAAGGTAGGTGTTGTTTCTCTGGTGGGCTGTTTTTCATTTAGGTCATACCTCCACATACTTGAATCTTTGTTGGAAGTAGAATTAACACAGTAATAGTTGGAATTTTTCCGGAATATTTTTGTTTGTTTCTAAACATCCAGGACTTTTGTAATTGTTTATTACTTTGTCTTGTATATTGTGTAAATCTTAATTGTATGACATCACCTGAACCATAATCTCCTTGTATGTAACTTAGGCACCAATAACTTTAAACACCTTATATATCAGTGGCATTTCTTTGTGTACTTATGACAAAATACTGCTAAAAAAAGATGAGAAGATTTCAGACTCGATATTTAGATTCGATAAAAATCCCTTTCCCACCCAAACAAAGACCCGGAATCTGTTCCTCACATGGGTACGGTGAGGTGGGGTAGCCCAGTGGTTAAAGCGTTCGCACGTCCCACCGAAGACCCGGGTTCAGTGTCCCACATGGGTGCAATGACTGAAACCCATTTCTGGTGTTCTCCGCCGTGATATTGCTGGAATAACGCTAAAAGCGGCGTAAAACTAAAACTGACTCCCCACATGGGTACATTGTGAAGCCCATTTCTGATGCTCCTGGCCATGATATTGCTAGAAATTGCTCAGTTCGACGTAAAAGCCGTCGAGTATTTTCATTTAGATTAACGCGATGAGAATCATTAAGAAAATGCTACAAAGTAGAAAAGAAACATGTTCTTAACAAATGGCAATTATCTCATCGAGTGACCTAACAAAGTTGTTTGTTCCACGCTATGAAAAGTCTCTATGCACCAACCAACACATATACCATCAGGACTACACGAAGGAGAAGTGTAATGAGGACCCTCGTACGAATGTATTCCATGTAAAACATGAGTAGGCTTAACAATGATTTCCTTGAGGTGAAGTACTGTCATTAATCTCCAAAAACAGTATGAAGGCGTAATGAATTCACCAGCCTTTCGCCCGTGATTCACTTAAAAACAAACATTTGGTTTCTCTTCTCCGTGGAACAGATCATGTTTATGGGGATATGATTCATAAGGCATAAAGAAACAATAACAAATGCAGACGTGTTGAAGAAACACCAGCTGCTACAGCTAAGACATGGACTAGGGCATGTAACCATCCCTCACTGCCATGTTTTCCTTCACTATATGGGGCGGTGGGGTAGCCTAGTGGTTAAAGCGTTCGCTCGTCACACCGAAGACCCGGGTTCGATTCCCCACGTGGGTACAATGTGTAAAGCCCATTTCTGGTGTCCCCCGCTGTGATATTGCGGGAATATTGCTAAAAGCGGCGTAAAACTAAACTCACTCACTCACTCACTCCTTCACTATATCCTTAGACTCTTCACCTTTCTGAGGTGAGGTGAGGTGAAATTGGGTTTAACGTCGTGATGGGGAATATTTCGCTCATATGACGACGTGCATGCGTGTGTATGTGTATGTGCGGCTGCTTGTACTAGCCCAGACAGAAGCTGGTTTTATAATGCTAGCCCACTGAGATACCATGCCGCAGTGAAGCATGAATACCACACTCAGACACATTATACTGACTCCGAGCCGACCTGTCCTTGTTGGACCCATTAATGCCGAGAGCCAGGCAGGGACCAACAAGTACCATATTTCAACGTCTTTTGGTATGACGCGGTCGGGGATCGAACCCGCGACCTTCCGCTCTCCGGGCGGACTCACCTTTCTGAAGCAAACACTAATCATAATAACCATCATCATTAACAGCGGGATAATCTGCAAACTCGCGAATGTGAATTACCTCTTTTCATGCATATTGTTTTCTATATTACATCCCTGGGTAATAATGTGACTACTATAACTACATTTGAAAGTCTAATCACAGTTGTAAGACATTACGGTCGTTCCGTTTCCACGAGACAATCCAGATACCGTCCATGGAGAAAGCATTTCCCTGTGGGTGGACATAGTGTTTGAAGAGGCCCAGATCCGGGGGATGATGTGATTGAAATATAATCTCTGGAGACTTTAATGGCGTTATCATGCCGGAGTTCGTTATAACAGAGTGCCACATTGCTTGATAAAGGAAGAGCAATTGAACATGGAATACGTTGATAATATCATTGGTCATCCTCAAGAGGATCTTAAACCATATCCATATCTAGAGTACCCTCGATGGCTGAACAGGATGTAGTCACGTGGGCCGGCAGATAGCGCCGTGGTAACAGCAGATGTTTTCTAGACCTAGAGTATCTTGAACCAAATGCATGATACTGTCATACAAGCTGGTATGTAGCACATTGCTTAGAGAGGTTGTTTCCTAGATCAAGAGATCCGTGAACCAAATACATGATGTTGTCACACCCACGTGCTGGTATAAAGCACATTGCTTAGAGGGGTTGTTTCCTAAACCAAATACATGATGTCACACGTGCTGGTATAAAGCACGGTTGTTTCCTAGATCGCACCAATTATATATATATGTTTATGACAACATCTTTCCTTATGGTTTTCACCAAAATAATACACGTTTGAGACGCGTGGTAAATCGGGTTTTTCTCCCTTATTAAGCTGGCGCCATGATGTTCATGGAATAATGCTCAAAGTGTTGATAAACCAAAGTCCCTCACGCCTTCGTTAAGATTACGTGACCGAAGTTGTCTTCATATACACACACGTCTTGGGCATAACGTGTGAGCGATGGTGTCGGCATCGCAAGTGCTTTAATAGTATTACAAAATCTAAGGCTACAAAGAACGGTTGTTATGCACTTCAAAGCAGGTAACGACGCCTAACGTCACATTCATCACCGTCTCATCCTAACGCTAGATGTATCCGCTGGTGCAGACTGAAACTGTAAATAGTGCAAACCCTTCGGAAACTGCGTTGATATTCACGTTTCATCTCATGACTTTTGTATTGGGAGTAAAGTGCTCAAGTTTATCCCGAAAGGATGAATACTGGAAACATATGAGATGTTACTTAAAGAACAATGTCCTGTTCCACAAAGATTTCGTAGTCCTACGACATTCGTAAGATTATGGTAAACTGTAGACAGATCGTAACGTTACGAATGCTTTGTGGATCGGAACCCAGTTTCTTAAATCAAACACCTCCGTTTCAAAGCGAACAATTACGAGAGACGGTCCTTCTATTGTTCCTCAGTGTTCAACAATACCACCTTCTGCTGTATGGTTTCCGGAGGATTCCATTTTGTTTCATCACTAAAGTTTCAGTGAGTTATCCTGAAGCGCAGGGTTCTTGAGTTTTCAAAGACTGTGTAAAGTACTAACATGATGACAATGTCATGTGCCATGTGATAGTACATCCTGCAAAATTACTGAAACTTGGAACAATGTCGCAATATGTTCTGGCGTGTTGGCATCACTGGTTAGAAGCCAATCGCAATTTGAAAACGTCAAAGCCGAAAGTAATCCCTCTCACTCTGTCCCGCAACTGATTAGTTCTATATTGGGCGTGAAAGACACAAATATAAATCATATTTGAAAGAAGTGGTGACAGATCAGCAGCGGCGGCGGCAGCAGCAGCAGCAGCAACAGTAGTGGTAGCTGTATGAGTAGGAACAAAATGCCAGTAGCAGCAACAGCAGCAGCAGTATTAGTAGTAGCTATAGGCAATAATAGTAGAAGAAAGAAGAGTGAGTGAGTGAGTTTAGTGTTACCTCTCACTCAGCAATATTCCAGATATATGGCAGCGCAGCTGGGATGTGATGACATGTGTCAACCATTCAGCGAGTCTGATCCCGGATCCCGTTAGTCGCCTCTTACGACAAGCATGGGTAACTGAAGATCAATTCTAACCCGGATCTTCACGGGTCGATAAGAAAGGAATCCGTAATAGCTGTAATATCCGCAATATTGTTGGAACAGTAGTAATCAGTTATAGATGCAGTAACTGTTAATGAAGTCATAATAGAATAGAAGTAAGGAATGATAAACAGTCAACTATTTTGGTCAGCTTTATTATCTCTTACACATGGTTAAATGATAATGAATGCTCAAAATTGAACTGACATTTCCTATTTCCATGAGATAATTAGACAACACACAACGGAAACACGTCTAAATTCCGGACGTAATATCTATAAAAAAAACTCAGAACCTGAGACATGTCACTTTATCAAATAAATAGACCTCAGGACAATGAAGATCGATGTTTTCACCTCATATTAATCGATTGTAATTGATTCGAACCTCAGCCCTGAGTTCAGCCTATCTAACCGTTCTTAGTGTCACTTGAGCCGGAGCTCCTCTCTTCAGTCCAAGTTCTCGGGCGCGACTGACACTTCACAATAGGACTGTATTGACAAAAACCTTGTTTTAGATAAAACCAGAGCGCTTCTCTCTCGTGGATTGGTATGAAGACGTCATTGGGCATGTTTGTGTTTAGCCGTGTGTCTGTGTTGTCAGATTGCAAGATGATGTTGCACCAGAACGCTGCCAAAGTCGTGTTCCATCTGAAGCTGATACAGAAAATGCCAATACATAATCGTGTACTAAGTATGGTCTATCCCCGTGATGCACGAAGTGTGGCTTTTGAGTCTGGATATTTTTAACCTTTGCGGCATCCCTTAACAGCTGCAATCTCAACACAGACTCGTACGTTTCTGTCAAAGGTGTGGAACTCGTACAGAGCATGATGATGACAAAGGGACCTGGTGTCTTGAGGTGAGTTAATAGGCCCCAGCACTTTCATTTGGCCGTCATGCTAATTTGGTACCTTTCATCCTGTATTGAAACGCCAAACCTCATTTTCCATGTATTCACGTTTTGCTAATAAGGCTGACTCAATTACTGAAGAAACGTTTTTACCGAAACATTCAATTGTCCCCTACTGTGCGTTGCGGTTGTTACCAGTGGGGCAGGATACGCTTTCATACCCTATTGGTGAACTCCTGGTGCATTTGTCGATGTTCAATGATATATTCCTACACTTTTCCCCGCTATTTTGCGCTTTACGGCAGATACTCGGGGCGGGTATTCTCTGGCGTTTTCGTTTCATTTTTATACTTATGTGTCTGTAAATGCTTGTTAAGAAAGAGGAACTGTTATATATCTTTACATCTATAGGCCACTTGTTTCATCATTTTCGTCTCAATAAAAGTGACATTAGGGGTCATTGGGCAGTTCTAGTAACATTGATTCAAGCCTTGCAATAACCACAATAAGGTTATTATTATTCTGCTCATTTAATTAATAACATTATTATCCAAAACTATCACTCCAGCAAATCGTGTAACTGTACAGATGAAATGTCGTAGTTCCACAAAGAACACCAGCTATAACGCTGGGCTGAACATTAAGATAAGACCGTCAAGGACAGACACTCGTTACATGTTACAACACTGGCAAATGTAAGCCGCCATGTTTACTCATCTTATTCAGTGTATGTGTTAGGATTCAATCAACGAGTTCTGGTATAAGTGTCACCATTTGTGTCAGTCATTCTGGCAATGGCCACAAACTACAGATAAGTTGCTCTCAGTACCCCACTAACTGACACACGAGCTGTGATGTTCTTCGAATGAAGAGAAGCTTTGCTTCTATGAACTCATCATAACCTGGATGTAAATCAGAGCACGGTGTTTACCAATCCAAAATGTGTGAGATTCATTTATTCACTGACCACGCTTGTGACATTGTAGACAGTTAATGGTGTCTGTTAGATATTTACAAACCCGTGACGGGCCGGCCTCGTGGGACGTCGAGTAGTGAGGCTGGCTTCCTAAAGCTTGTGAGGAGAGACACCAAATCAATATGTTTCCCTACATGCTGCATCGGTTTTGCTCATCTTCATCATTAAGGGCAAACGAGCACACGCGGTAAGTTCCCGTCATTTTAATTCTGTATTGGTGTTATCAAGTACCATTAGATCATCATGCCATTTTATTACATTGTCGTTTTGAAATATTACTATTGTTGTTGTTTTTGCGCAGATAGAATATACCTGTAACCCGTGGAGACAACAATGTTAAGTTGGTCTCTGGTTCTACTAGCTTGTGATTAAACTGGGATGCATAATGCATAACAGAATTAATTTTTGCTTTTTGTATTCATTCTTTTACAAATGAACATATTCCATTTGTGATATTCATCGTTATTGAAAGCTAAACTGTGTCACTTGTGCATTATGCAATCCTGGATTCAACCGCTGAATAGTGCCACGATATAGAGTTACATTGTCGTGACGTACATACATCGTGTACACTATGAATGAGATGTAAATGCATTCATGCACTCACTCGTTTCGAAACAATATATTTGTCGAATTTCTTTGTGTGTACAGATACATACACAAAGCCCTCGAAGTCACGTACAATTAAAAAGTACATTATAGCCTAATGTTATTTAACAACAGTGAAATATGATATGGACCTTCATTGCACACAGATACCGAATTTGGTTCCACATTCCGTTAAGTAAGAGCTGAAGTTTAAGTTCATTTTTAACCTAGACAATTTCGGTTTTTGTACTTTCTTTACACGTCAATTTGAGGTCTTATACTTGGTTTTCGGGAAAATGTGACTGTATTCATTCGCACCCATACACACGTGTAATGCAAGTCAAATTTCCACCTGAATAAATACGGGCACATTTAGCACCATTTAGCGTAGATCGCGGTGATTAGTTTATAAAATCACGTTTATAGATCACTTTTGATTACTTCATTCATAACCAATGAACTATACCGTGCATTGTTGTCGTTATTCAAGTACACGCCTACAGTCAATTTCTGAATATCTTTCTTGTCGTTATGAAATATCTGAATGTAATCCGATCTCAGATGTAACATGCTATCATACCACTAATACTTTGCTAAAACCGCGGTAGATTTATTCCTCTGTGTTTGTCGTAAGACTTGTGACAGGCATACTCTATGACATGCTGATGCGGGCCACCAAGAACAGTTGACCAGTTGTCAGGAACTGGTTTGCAGGGTGCACGCTCCAATAAATTACAGGCCGCCACGACTGTTGCTGACAGAGGTATTACACAACATTCACTCACCCATTCACTCAGTACGGGTTAGACATTAATACACTGATCAAATTAACCCCATGTTGTAGTAAATATGTGTAACGATCAGTCAGCTGATGTCCAGGTGCATTCCAGTGCACTAGGTACTATAAAGTGTTACAGATATATGCCTCGATGACTCGATCATATTATGTGGACAAAACTGATTTTGAAAAGACAAATATTCCCCAGGGAAATATTGAACTTTCATTAATGCAGTTCAAAGAGACTCTAGGCGATGCTATGGCCATGTTTTCACAAAGGATATTAGTTTTGCAGCATTAATGTGTCGTAATCTAACCAAGTGTGTGAGCCTTTGTGTATCAAACAATCTGAGTTCGACATTGCCCTGGCTGTTGGGTGACAGTTATATTTGTTTGATTTAGGCCAAAGCAAGGACCCCGACCAAGCATATACTTCTCTACTGCTCAAGCGTATTTAACGAGTAGGTCATATTGTGCCTACTGCAATTTCAGGAATATAGAACTAGTTTGTGGTAAATAGTATGTAGACACTTCGTAATGTAAAACTAATTGTGCTTGTGTTTTTAGTTGTTGTTGTTGCTGTTGAACGCTGCTCTGGGCAATATTCTAGCTATATGACGGCGGTCTGAAAATGATCGAATCTGAACAGACAATCCAGTTATTAAGATCATGAACGATTGAGAAATGATGACATGTGTCAACCAAGTCAGCGAGCCTGACCACCCGATCCCGATAGTCGCTGCTCACGACAAACATGGGTTCTTGAAGACCAATTCCAAACCGGATCTTCAGGTATACTAAGAAGAGAGAAACTCAAGTTACTTTAAGAATTATACAAATTGCAGAAAGTGTTTAAATGAATAGTGTTGTTGGCAGTGTGGTAGAATAATGTATATGCTGCCCAATCGTACAAAATAACCAAAGAATATGTTGAGCTCCTTTGACTTTTCAAATCCATCGATGTCTTGATGACTAGTTTTCAGTTTGACATTTTTCATCAAAATGAACCATAATCTGACTTGTACCGTTAAAGCAAACGTTTATAGCAGGGTTCAATCAGAATGGATAAAGTATACTCACAGAAACAATAAGGGAACACATGAAAGTGTTCATTTATTTGTTTCCAGAATTCCACCCACAGTGCAATACATACCTCGTGAAGAAAGCTGGAAAAGAATAGAGGAACACTTGTACTTTAATGTGTTCCCTTAATCGTTTTCATGAGTATATATTTGTTTTATTTGTCATTAATATGTTGGTTTTTTTCCATATGCCCGTTATCCTACATCTCGGCTGAAAGTGATTGTCCTAGGAAACTCTCTCTCCCAACAAAGCCTGTATTGCATTGAATACTCATACTCGGACTCTACCAAGGCTGTATCTCCTTACAAACCATTCAATCAAACAGTCTGACATATCCCTTAGGAATCATTACATGTATGACATTGAAATTAATCTTGGTCTCTCCTGAAGGATTGACGCGACAAGAGTATCTTGCATATCAGTGCTGATGGACAGTCATAAAAAAGAAATGGTTTTCAGAATTGATTTGTGGATATTTGCAGAACTGTAAACGACGCCGTGGATAATTCATCAGAGTCAAATGGTACTGTCATTCACGAATGTGTAAATGGGAAGCGTTAATAGGTCCGTGCAAGTTCAGAAAGCAATAGGCGTATCATTTATACATGAGATTCTACGCCGGTGGTGGACACCGTAACGTGTAGATGATTGATCTGCATGAGAAAACCATATATTATCCCGATAATTGATTACAGTAATACAGTATCCATTGACGCATGCGCCATGACTATGTAAAACTTGATACTCTTACGTCTTGGTCAGTGGGCGTTGTTTGAGCTCAAATTGCACTCTAGTTATCTTAAAACCCATATAAAATGAAACAAAAGTACTAGATTCTGTACTTTACTGTGAAAGTGTAATCCCAAATATAACATGTGTTACGTTTGACCACTTTTTAAAAGGCATGGTGTTGATCACTGGATTGTCTGGTCCAGACTCAATTATTTACAGACCGCTACCATATAGATGGAATATTGCTGAGTGCGGCGTAAAACTAAACTCACTCACTCGAAGCTTTCGGCTATGGTAATCGTGCCAGTTTACACTTATCAGAGGGTTACATAAAGTCCGTGGTCTGGACTACCAGTTGTTCCATGTTTCTGGAAGCCGCGGTGGCTGAGTTGGCTAGACTCTGAGGGTGTGATGAGACTCGACTGAGCATAATTACTAGAATCGGTACTTTACTGAGAAAGTGAAATCCCAAATATAACATGTGTTACATTTGACCACTTTGTAATTAAATGGCATTGTGTATTCACAACACGAACTAAAACATTCTATCTAATAGCCTCTGTTTTTGTGGTTCTGTACGATGTTAATATGCGCCCTGTTACCTTTTGTTAGATCTCCATACATCATATTACAGCCCTTTGAAAATGACGTATACATTTGAAAAAACATTTTACTCGTGGAAGTCGTTAGCAACATGAACTTGATTACTTTATATTACATCTGCAGACTTCATATTACAGCGTTATAAAAATGACGTCTAGTTAAGTTCCTTTTACTCGTCGAAGTCGTTCGAAGTGAACATTTGATATTTACCATAATGACACGTCTACCGGAGAAGTAATCAGACTTAATCTATTTTAAGATAAAACACCAAGCATATCTTTTCGATAAGGAGATCAGATTCATGTTCCCTAATGTGTTAAATATAAATCACGTCAGATGAAAACGACATTTCCGCAGATGAATACTGAATGTTTTTAAATGTTTGTTTCTTTTTTATCGCTGCGCTCACTGACTCAGTAATAATCAGGCTGTGTGGCGGCGGTCTGTACATAATAAGTCTGGACCCAACATTCTACTGATCAATGCCATGAGTATCGATCTACGCAATTGGGATACGATGACATGTGTCAACCAAGTCAGCGAGCCTGACCACCCGATCCCGTTAGTCGCCTCTTCCGACAAGCATGGGTTACTGAAGATCAATTCTAACCCGGATATTCATGGATAGAATACTGGATGCACGGAAAAGAAGACAAAGTGGGTCCGACAAAGACATACGTGTATGCATATTCTCAGATAGATACACTTTCGGGGAGGGGTTTGGTGATGGAAGGCGGGAGATAGATCAAAGTGTAAGTAAACAAAAGCGTAGCTAAGAGAACACCTTGTATTCATTGTATTCATCCCCCTGGGTTAATTGTCCGGGGAGCAATTAATCCAGGTGGCAGTTGTCCGGGGCACAAAGGAAAGGGGGTAGGCAGGGGGCAGTTGTCCGGGGGCAGTTATCCTAGACCCAAAATAGGGACGGTAATCAAGATCCGGATTAGAATTGGTCTTCAGCAGCTTTTCTTAAGAGGCAACTAACGGGGTCGGGTGGTCAGGCTCGCTGACTTGGTTGACACACGCCTAAATCTATGCTCATGTTGTTGATCACTGGATTGTCTGGTCCAGACTCGATTATGTACAGACCGCTGCCATATGGCTGGAATATTGCTGAGTGCAGCGTTAAACACCAAGCAACCAAACTAAATTCCTTTTGAACAGTCTTAATGCGTTAGCCCAAATTGATGTTACAGTCAACGACGACCATCGTCTGATACGTAACAATGTTTTGTTACGTTTAGTGCTCAATTATACAATACGGCATAAGTGCTCTTGTAGATTTTATTGGTGATACGGGGAACCAGGGGAACCACGTATATCCGTATCATCAACACGCAAGGCTTTGATTTGCAATTCCGATATTACTTCGGGTTGTGCTGAAATGTCACAAACATATACCACACGGAGAAAAACTAAATTAACAGTAAAAGCTACATATACTGACGGGCAAAAGAAACTATACCTCCAACAAACGTTGTTATCTGTTTGAATTTCAATTGAAAATATCATAAGTTGGCGATATCATGTCCAAAGAAATGTTGGATATAACAAAATGTCAAAACCAGAGATATACAGTCTCGATCACGTGTCGATACATATGTCAACAGGAGTAAAAGGTAAAACAGAGGTGAAAAATACTTGAAAATCGCTTAAAAATCCGTGATGACGTCGAGTGTACGCAAAATAAGGGAAAGCGTGTCCTGCCTTATCGGTGTCAGAAGCCTTCCATACAATCGCATTACAAGAGGAAGAGTTTGCTACCTTACGCCACACGTCTGTGTACAAAGCAGAGATTTTGCTTCATACAAGTGAAGAAAAACGTTTAGGAAACATGTTCTTTTCGTAGCCTAGTCTGAAATGTCTCAACCAAAACATTTCTTTCGACAAATACCACAGTTACTGAATTTGTCATGAAACATCGATCCAGTTGAGCTCATGTAAATTAAAAACGCCAAGTCAGCTTGAATTAAAGTAGTTTGCTTTTAAGATGGGATTGATTAGGTGGTCAGACTCGGTGACCTGGTTGGTCGTATGCCGTCATATCCCGACGGTTTGGATCTTTGGTCGTAATATCAATCACTCGTTGGTCTGATTCAGACTTTAATGAGTGTGTCGTTAGACAACAAAGAAAACGGTTAAAACATGTAATTGACTTTCGTTAGTTATTCACTTTAAGGGGCCATGGATGGCCCTGTTGTCAAAGGCGTTGCAAATCGTTGTGAAGAGTTGCGTCCCTTGAGTACGTCAGAAACCTCGCGTCGAATCCCGGTTCGTCCTAATCACATTTGTTGGTTAGTCAGCACCATCACCTCAGACTTTCCTCTCACATCAAGGTTACACTCCGTGAAATGTACCGTTATATAGGCGTAAACCCAGCTCACTCACTCACAATCGGTATTATAGTATTGTACACCATGTAAAGAAACCTTATATATTGCATCTTTACCAACTAACAGCCACAAAGCACATGTTAGCTTGGTAATATTCCTGTTTCTTAGATTCAAAATACAACCAACATTAAAAGGATCACCGAAAGACGATGTAGATCTGCAATTTTCCATCTGCATTACGTTCGTGACACGTGCTACATATTTCTTGCAAGAAAATTCATAATTAAGATTATAATATAAACATATCAAGACATTGTTGATATACAAATTGACCAAGTCGGAATCACATCATGATCATTACTAGTTGCGTCTGTTGTTATCATCAGTATATCATTTTCTAAACCGTTTACAGAAGGTTTTATCTATACCTGAGCAGCTTCTTTGCGTTTAAATCCATCATCATTATAATGTCACTGTGCTATCTGATGTCAGTACGGTCATGTGGCAGATAAACGCAGTTCCCTAGTGTGGTCCTAGTTGTTTCAGTTGTGCTCTTAAATCGACGCATTCTTTACATGTTAAGGTGCAAATCACTGCCCGACTCACGTTTATAACCCCAATATACATGTTTAGTTTCCGTTCATCGGCAAGACCGGTAGTCTGTAAAACTGTATTAGTGGGACTTTAACCTGAAACTGCGTGTGTATTTCGCGATATCATACATTTTATTGCAGATATCTATAATTATCTCTTTTGGAGATATCTTAGTATTCATTTAAGATATCTCCATTTCAGTTCAAGATATCTCTATTTTCATTCAAGATATCTTTAAAACATTTTTAGATATCAGTAATGTTTTAATAAATGTGAAAACGGCTTGCCATTTTATCTTTTTCCTGTTGTATACAGTTATCATTCGCAACTTGATAGAGACAGTTTTGAATATTGTATTGTATTTCTAAGGTTCTACAACCACCACACTCTCTCGGTATTAAAAACTGACTGAGTTTGGTTTTACGCCGCTTTTAGCAATATTCCAGCAACATCACGGCGGGGGACACCAGAAATGGGCTTCACACAATGTACCCCTGTGGGGATTCGAACCCGGGTCTTCGGCGTGACGAGCCAACGCTTTGACCACTAGGCTACCCCACCGTCCCCGGTATTACAAAGCATACTGCCGATAATATGTAGACATCATTATCAGAACATTATGGCTAACGTTACTTATCTTAACAAGATACTGAGATTAGAGTCAGTATGACTTCTACAAAAAAGATACGTAAAGATATCACATGATTCGCTGATTGATTCGTTGATTGGTTGACTGGTTGATTAACTGAGTGAGTGGCGACCACAACCATGCGTGAGATCAGGAATCTGTGTGAAACACGTGATGTATTCGACAGAGGTTAAGCTACATGATGGCACACGTGTTTAATAGTCAGTATGTCTTTAACGCGTTTGAGGATAAGAAGCGGACGTGCAGTTGTGGAATGTGTGATGTATACAAGCCATACTTTACTGTTAACTGACATGTGTGCAGTTTCTCTTTGATGTCCAGGAAGACATTTATAATTACGAAGAAGCGATACACGTCGTTGAAAAGTAACAGTAAGAGTGATAAACGTATGTATGTTCAGCCATATCTTACTGAACTTACTTTTCCCAAATTGAATGCTATTTGACATGGACGAACAATTGGGCCAGTTGAAGGCACTATTTGTCTTAAAAGCCCTTGAAGATGGAAATCTGGCAACCTTTAGATTAGCTCTTTGATCTAAAAAACTGTTAAGCAATCGAAAGGTTTTTGAGGATTTTTCGTTTGACCTGGTAGCCCACACTGCCAGAGGCTGCCGGCTCGAACCAAACATCCATTCTGTTTATGACCCGTGGTTTCTCAGCACCACATCTTAATTGTATCACCAAATGGTAAACGTCTATGTTTTCTTCCTTTAAACAGATCGCTGTGATATGACTCAGTAACATGCTTCAACAAACTGCTTTTAACACTAATTCGCTCATTTTTGTCTTATCACTCATTCGCTGTGTCATATTTTATAGATTCAAAACATTGACCCGAATACCACATGTTCTGACAGATATCGAATTATATCTAAATAAACTGACTTGAAAATGTTCCAACTGGTTCAGGAAATAACATCAGCTAAAGCACATGGGGATATATTCTGTCTCACAGTCACTGAACCACATTATTTTGCCTAATGCCTAGCCCTCCCTGCAACGCTAAACCAGCAATGAAGCAAGTCTAGATTTCCCCAGGCACCTGCATCTCCCATCTCCCTGGGGGTCTTTTTCAATTTAAATGGTTTATTTGTTACTGTCAAAGTTCTATATATTCTGGGACTAAGCGTTAGTCTAATGGGAATACACAGACATATTATTTGTATCATTAGTATATTTGACAGACTGCCTTCAGTGCTGTTTTAATATCTACGTATGTCAGAACACAGAAGTGTTACCGGATATGCACTGGTTAATTAACACGAATATTTATGACATACACAAGTATAATCTCAGCCGGAAATATGGTAATTATAATAGTCTACACTACATAAATACCTGACTGTCATAATTATTGTAATGTTGTTTATGAGATCTTTTGAATTTGTCAGGCGTTGGCTCGTCACGCCGAAGACCCGGGTTCGAATCCCCACATGGGTACAATGTGTGAAGCCCATTTCTGGTGTCCCCCGCCGGGATGTTGCTGGAATATTGCTGAAAGCGGCGTAAAACCAAACTCAGTCAGTCAGTCAGTGAATTTGTCAGATAAGGAAAAGATTGTATTCAATAATACCAACACGCTTATAACTTAGTTGTCTGTCCCTTATAACCCTTAATGTCATGTGTTTATAACGTCTAGTTGGGAGAGAAGAGATCAATTAAAACACTGGGAGAGAAAAATACGAATGGCCTTTTTCATACCCATTGCTCACACTAATCGCTCAGCCCAGTTACTCACATTAATGAAAAATAAAATCCTCAAACCAAGCGAATAATTTAATGACACGTCATAATCATAGACTGGAGTAATTATACAAGTCCACGTCCACGTAAACTATAGACCTACTTATTAATTTCCTTTCAGGGTACATTCAAAATCGCAATGTACATGACGTTGTTATAAGTAGACCCTGCTAGCATGCTTCAACAGCAGAAACCTCCGAATCCGAACGATTTGTTCACTGTTCCTTAATGCAGGGTCAGTCAGATTTGGAAATGTTCCCAACATGTCTCCCATAAAAAGGTTTTGAAAGTTTTACCGAGGCTTTAAATATGTTCACCTTGGTCAAACACATATTAGAGAAGTGTGACGCTCTTTGAAATCTTCGTTAAAAAAACGTGCGGGTTCGAACGTCAAAAGTTGTCGCCATACCATTGTCAACTGTAATATAACAGTAAAAGTGACACTGTAATCACTAAAAGTGAATGATATATTACGAAAGATCAAGGTAAAAGTCCACGTGCATGTTAGCAGAAACAGCTACATGGTCTTGTGGAAGGAACTTCTTCTGGAAGTCAGAAGGTCGCTGGCTGTATATCTGTACACCAACAGACGTTACCAAATGCTGCCCTGCATGTTGTTTGCGTTGAAACCCTGCCTGGCATTCGGCATTAAAGGGATAAAACAAGCACAGGTATTCTGTGTTTCAGTGGGGTGTCTGTGATGCGAGCTCACCATAAAACCGGTGTAAGTTTTGACAAGAGAGTAACACAAGCAGCTTCACACATACACGTGCACTGCGTTATGTGATCTCAACGTGATCTCAACGTCAGCCCCTTTTCACCACACCTCTCTGTGAGAAGTAGTTTTCAAAGTGTGCGGTAAACTCGCATGAGCCATGTAGATGAATGTCAATAGAAATCATAACCCGTGAGCAAGCCCTAACGAACTCGGCAAGAGTCCACGCGATACGGTGTTCCATATAAAACCCCAACCGAATACATCTGCCCAATAAGAAACATCTCACATTCGTTACAAGGTAGAAAGGTTACCTGTGACTACACGCGGTTCCGGGAAATATTTACGTGTCTCGTGTATCAATGTTTAATCCTGCATAAATACCGCATTACTCCCGACGTGAACACGCTACCCAGGAACGGTGATAGACGCCTGGTATTCATTAGGACCAAATTCTATTGGGAAGGTTCCAACACTGTGGCCAAAACTCAGCATGGGTTTGTTGAGCATGTGTTAATACGGAGCTTGCTCTCAACTCTGGCTGTTGTATATGTTTCTTTGATTCAGTGCGCCATATTCTGTCGGCTTAATTTGATGTAACAGATGCAGTTAACATCATGTAGGTAGGCTTATATCATCCGTGCTTAACTCTTAAGGGTTGTTTGTTGTAAATAGAAAAGGTTGAATGATAATACATCAACTCCAGTGTTTGAAACGCAAACGTAAGAGAACACCCTCGACTGCCAGCCGCAGATTCAAAAGGGTTCAAGGAGGCAAAATAGAGATGAAAATTATGTTTTGTTTGCTGTTGTCTGACGCTGCGCTCAGCAGTATTTCAGCTATATGGCGGCGGTCTGTAAATGGTCGAGTCTCGATCGGAACGGTAATCAACAGCATGAGCATCGATCTACCCAATCGGGATACAGTGACATCTGTCAACCACGTTAGCGAGCCTGACCACCCGATCCCGTTAGTCGCCTCTTACGACAAGAATGGGTTGCTGAAGACCAATTTTAACCCGCATATTCACGAGTCTTTAAACCTCTACACAGAACATAAGGAGTTAGCAAAGTGTACCGTTAAGGACTAGCATAGAACATACTAGACCAGTAGTGCCGTCTTTGTCGGGCGTAGTCGGGAGAAGTCCTCCTTTAAAACATTGATGAAAGTTGACAAGGTTTAATCAACGCTTTTCACGGGTGAAAGGCTGATTGGCCGGGACTTCATTATCACGGGCTGTCACGCTGTCAACAAAATTACCGATCACTGTAATAATCCTTGAAAACTATATTGTTTCACTTTTGTATTTGCTATTAGAAACTGCTAAGGATTCGTGTTGTACAATAATGGACATCAAAGTCAGCCCATGTAGAACCTTCAACGGCATGTTAAAGGATCTTTCATGTACCTGTCAGTGTTGTGTTGTCAGTCCCCAGATGGTAAGAGAATATTTATCTGCCTGAAATAATGTGTTAGTACTAATGATTTGCTCAAACTCAAACACTACAAAACCTGTGTTTGTGTTCTGCATTCAAATTGCGATTTGTAAAAAAAAAACACAGAAAAAAACGCGATTTATCAGGAACATTGCGAATAACTGACGATATGTTTTTATTCACGATGATTTCATACGTGCAAATATACATCTGTACGTATCATATGCTATGTGCTTTTGTAATATTTCACGCAGAACGTTTTGTATATGACAAAAAATGATAAAAATTCACTTGGTGTCGCGACTACTGGTGTGGATTACACATATGTGACAATAGCCACCACAAGCAAATCAGCTACATACATTTTCTATATATAACAACAGCTGTTTCAGGGAAGTGAATTGATTTGCCTGCTCTACAATGGACAGTGTTCGTGTGAACGGGTTTGTGTGAGCGGCTGGATGAATGTTGTCCAGTACTGTAACCTGTCTTAAACTGAAACAACTAAACATTAACATCATTTCAACACATCTGGATCAAAGAAACCTACAATATATACCAACACAGTCAGCTTGAACGTACGTCAAACCATCCGATCCAAATTTTTTCGAAACACATTGACCAAACGTTTCAGAGACAAATGCACACACCACAAATTCATACTGTATAGAAATTAGGTAATAATACATATAGAATATATGACATGATACCAAAATAATAGTTTATGCATATATCAGTACATAAAAACACTAAATATTAACATAGCATTCTGCATAAATTTAATACAATGCCCCGAAAGGTTATCGACAAAGTAACGCTAATACAACGAGCGCAACATTGTTTATGCCTTTGGGATCTCCCAGTAGGATCGTCGAATTAATTCCAGTAGACATACAGCGCCAGATGGAGAAAGCGTCGATATCTCACGCCACTCAGCCCTCGAGATGTTATCACACCGCCCCAAGCTTGCTGTCGAGCCCTGGAAAGAAGATACATGGGTTACACCCAATTAT
Source organism: Haliotis rubra (assembly GCF_003918875.1). Classification (NCBI taxonomy): domain Eukaryota; kingdom Metazoa; phylum Mollusca; class Gastropoda; order Lepetellida; family Haliotidae; genus Haliotis; species Haliotis rubra. Next base: position 55,568 of record NW_025765649.1, read on the forward strand.
CCACGTAAATATTCCAGGAAGTGATTCTAGATGGACATCATCCAAGGTATTTCAAATTGGTTCCTTAGACCGTATGGTATTTTCCCGCAAGCGAACTGATTCTGAAAATTCCACGTAGAACATAAAACATGCCGTTTCGTTGTATGCTGCAACCACACAAACTTTTCTACACAGGAAATTCTTGATGGAGTTTCTCTTATGAGGCTCAGCCATAGAAATGTTTTATTGCGATTGCTTACTTTATTTACTGATATAACGAATGATTAATTTTTAGAGGATGCTTAGTTGCTTTTTGCTGAGGCGACAAAATTGGCTGTCGTAAATTTTTGAAAAGTTTATCACTATTGATTGTCACGATCATTAAATCCGGATGATCATATATGATGAAATGTGGAGAGTGATTTACGATCTCGGTAAATGAAATCAAACCGTGTTGGTAATACGATAAATTTCATTAAAAAAAATAATATGATGATGAATTATTATATGAATCAATATGCCGATAATCTTTGTAACCTTTTCACGTTCCAAACACCAATCCCATATACTGTCCCCAAGTATGTTTCTTTTTCCATCTTTCGTTGTTTTTTCACAGATATAAACTTCAAAAAGCATACTTAAGAACGTTCTTATGACATAATGAGAAATGTACCTATCTTTAATACCCAGCGTGCCGTAGACATGATATCACTTTAAACTTTCGAGTTGTTATTTTGGTGAAAGTGTATTTCAAATGTGTTATCATAAGCGCCCAAGCATACAAGATACAGGTTTGAAGGAGTGGCAATTAGATTCATATCATTCAACGAAATCTGTGATGAATGGCCCATCAGAGAAAGTATTGGCATGAAAGTTGTAAACAGGGTTCAATGTTATTGTAGTGTTTTGTAGACTGTTGAGGTTTGATGGACACTGTATTTTTAGACTGGGCTGAATCCAGTTACCGCAACGATTCCCATGTGTTGAAGGGCAACTGTATACAATGTTCATGGTCACGTATATGACTGCGAACCTCTAGCTGTGGGTAAATGAAACAACTTTGGTCACGAGTACCTCTATCCGATTATCTTTACACATGACATAAAAAACAATTTAGATACAATTCATGATACATGATGCATCGAGTCAAAATTCATTTGAACCCTTTGCAAATACCCTTTTGGGCAGACATGCAATGTGTTTTAAGCATACAGTGTTAAAAGTATGCATGTATGTTATTATTAACATGGCCAGTAAACTACTGTTATCACGAACTCAAATAGGCCGCCATAGCCGAATTTCATCTCGCGCACTTCGCTTAATATTATATGTATGTATGTATGTATGTATGTATGTATGTATGTATGTATGTATGTATGTATGTATGTATGTATGTATGTATGTATGTATATGTGTGTGTGCGCGCGTGCGTGCGTGCGTGCGTGCGCGCGTGCGCGCGTGCGTTCGTGTGTGTACGTGCGTGCCTTTCGTGCAGGCATGCATGTATGTATGTGCGTGTGTGTGCGTGCGTACTTTGGATAGAAGGCATACAAATATGTGACACCTTATTTGTTTTCAGTTTTCAACCATTTATTGTAAAAATGCTATTTCGGCCTGCTTGCCTGATATGGTACCACTTGATACAAATCGTGCAGACGTCGGCACGTTGTTACACGTATGTACGTGCTGTATACAAGGAAGGTTCCTGTGCACACCCAGGCAGGTGCGCGGTGTAATGAAGCTGTCGGACCCGAGGAACGTGATACCGAGGGTGATTGTAGAGTGTTTAAAGGCTTCACTGCATGTAGTAGTAAATCCTTTTCTATATATGTGTCTACAACAATGTCATTTTGTTGGAGGAGGACATTACCAATGGCATGACATGGCAGTTTCTGAATGAAAGACCTAGTCCAGAACACAATGACTTAGACATAGATATTTAATATAGAACCTCAGTGCAAAAGAATACCCAGTCTTTACTATCCTCAGAAACAAATTCTGTTTTGTGTGAAGGGAAAAATAGCTGTGAAAATCATATGAATGGATCGCTGAAAAAACAGTGATGACACAAAGTGTTCGCGAAAACGGGAAAGCATGCCCTCCCCTACCGGTAGCTCCCACCATTCACAAACTTTGCCTAAACATGGAAGTATTTCTGATGCTGCACAGCTGTACACCTCCGTGCGACGGCGGCCTGTAAACGAACCAGATATGGACCGGAAAATCAAGCTATCAATTTCGAATTACGACTACTGTGTAGAAGGACAGATATTCCGATGCTTAGAAGTAAAGAAAAACGTTTAAGTAAGAAATCCCAAATTTCTCGGCACCGTTTAGAAATAAAATATCTCCATGTCCCGTACATAGATTGAAGATTGTTATGGTTTTACTAACAGGCACTATTAGTAAAACCATAACAATCTAAGAATGATCGGAAACAGGCACTATTAGTAAAACCATAACAATCTAAGAATGATCGGAAACAGGCACTATTAGTAAAACCATAACAATCTAAGAATGATCGGAAACAGGCACTATTAGTAAAATCATAACAATCTAAGAATGATCGGAAACAGGCACTATTAGTAAAACCATAACAATCTAAGAATGATCGGAAACAGGCACTATTAGTAAAACCATAACAATCTTCAATCTATATACGGGACATGGAGATATTTAGTGTTGTTACATGGCCGACGCTTAAACGAGATCCAATACAAGTCGATACCACCGAAAAACATATACAGGTATCAAGTGAAGTCACAGCTGTTGGTAAATCGCTGTCGGCTCAGAGAGACGGGTGTACTTTCTCTCGTTCCAGTCATATCACCAGTGTGGTTATCAATATCATTTCAAGTCCATCCATCAAGCTGTTGAACCGTTTAACATCATTTTTCGTTTTTCAAATTTGGGGGATCGCTTTATCGCTGGTTTGAACAATATTTCCGTTATTCCGCATTACAAATGGACTCATCATTATTATTAGTATTATTATCATTATTATATCACAGCGCGTCAGCTTGACGATTGAGGGACTACCGAAATGGATGCAAGTCTGAGACGTGAAACTCCTACATACGGGTGGTGACAAACCCGGAAAAACACACTGGGCAAACCGAGATTGGTAACAACGTTCATAGCTTCCTGGCACGCCCAAGGGACTTAACTTTTGACGGCGAATGTAGTGGATAGACGACGTGAATGGCTATTCATGCGTCAATCTTGGTGTATACGTAAAAGTACATAAAGACAGATTTCAAGATGATTAATCGAAAAATGTGCGAAAGGTTGTCTCAGAGACAATTTCTCTGCAAAACAAAAACAACAGTAAATAGTATCTGGCAGTTATATCCCCAAATCATAAATGAAATTCTCGTTATACAGAACTGATCGGAACAAGGTTGTCTCGTGGTATATCGAAGCATACAATCATCCAAGTGAAGTATCTTGTAATTTGTAACCTGTAGTATTTCTGTTATGATTCGGAACGAAACTACCTGTAAAACATGTATCTATACACTCGTTAGACGAAACAACAGTGGAGACTGGGATCACTTCCTGTGTTTGGGTAGATACAAATTTTGAAAGTTTTCAAAATGATTTACAAGCTATTATATCATTGTACAGTTGCCACATGCTAGAGCAAACCTCTGTAGGAAGCCATTGATGCCAGGAGCCACACATGTGTGTATTAGTGTGAAAATTGCAAACTTGAATTCTTTTTCACTGAACCTCTCTACTGTTATTGCGTTTCTAAGAATGAATTGGGCGCATAATTGCGCTGTTGTTTTATGAAAAGTACACACATTGCCATTTAAGAGTAACATGTTTTTTTCACATTTTAACGACTTTTTTTTCCTTCGTAAAGAAAATAGTGTGAACAAGTGCCGTTGAAACATCTCCTGAAATAACCTTATTTACACATGAGAAATCACATAAGAGAAATCAACCCCAGTACCGTTTGCATGCAATTAACAAAGGACGCCTTCCGTCTTGTTATAATTAGTTCGAAATTTTCAAATGCAAACGTTGCTCAGCAATTTCTAAACCCAGGGAAATCATCCTATCTCAGCTCACCAGAGACGTTTACACGTGAATGTCATGTGTTTGAGTTATGTGAGGCATCTCAACACTAGTTATCATAAGGTATTCATGATCAACAAGTCATTACAGCCAAACACTGTTGTGTCGAATTAAAGGGACCTACGTAATTACTTCCGTTATCCGAGGTTCGATACAACCGCAAAATGATGACCGAAGTTTTACTTCGACACAGTCGTAATAGTCAGTAACCTCTTCTGTTTATGCCCAGAGTGTAGTTATATGTACAACTAATGTCCATTACGACATGTGTATTTACTCAAGTTTCGTGTATTTACTGGAGAACTATTCATTGTATGTAGGATATTTACTATTCTGCAGTTAATGTCGAATAGTAATGAAACTCATTTTCATCTTACAAGTTCGATATTGACTGAAGCCGATCTGATCAAACCAGTGACTCTTGAAATAGCAGATACACATTCCTTGATTGAAATGCACTGTGACTTCAATATGACTTCAGCAAAGCCACTACCCCTTTTCCAGGGAGCCATTCCACGGAGCGATCTTAGCGCTAGGATAATTGTACATCCCATACTTTAACACCGACGTACAGTCGTAGCTAAGATCGTTTCGCAGAATGGGATAGATACCAACAATAGGAACCGCTACCAGTTTCTTTGGTATCATCTGAGAACGTTAACCTTAACGAAGGGACTCATTGACTCCACACTGCACCCCCTGGTCGCCCTAAATCCCCCAGGATGAGAAAAGCTTGTAGGTAGGCCTTCCGGGAGATCTATCGTCTTTCTGGGAGTGGATTGGTATGTTAAGGTAGTCTGTCAAACACTGATAAGGGATACATTAGTAAATAGAGGGTTTTGTTGCTGCAGTTGATTCTGCGCCAGGAATGCACTGTCTATTTGAGCATGCATTTTAAAGAAGTATAACTTAAGTAAATATACGTCATTGTGCAAACATATAAGAGACATTTTCCCCATTTGACACTTTGTATTTCATAGGCTTAAACAGCTTTGTAGAACGGGGACCCTCAATCTCCCATTGGGTGGAGGAAATGAACCCATCACTCGACATCAGTTTCACACATCAATCGGGACTTTCATTAGGGTTCAGAACCAAGCCACTGAGATATGTATGTTAAATGAACAAAAGAAATATATACCTCCTATATAAGCAGGTATATTTGGAAAGACCTAATATCAAAACCAGTCGACGTTTTGATGGCTTCATTAACATGTTGCCTTCTTTATTAGTCGCAGCATGTGTATCTGATTCTCTGACGATATATCTGAGGCTAAATGGCTTCTCGTGGAGGCGCTTTGCCTGCTACCTTACTTGTTGGAGCTCACGGACACAGTCAATGTTGGCTTTGATGTAGTGAAGAGACGTCCATGCAATGATGCATACGTCATTGCCACGTCAGGTGTATGCCGTCCTGCACACAAGTGTACGTAATGTAGGCGTCTTTTCAATTTAAATGTGATGTAAACATGTTACATTTGTTTTCTCTCATTAAACTGAGCATGAACTTGTTGGGGACAAACCATTTACAATTCTTGGAAAGGGATTATAAAAACCAAAACAATTTGTATCAAAGTCTTTGTTGTGACACATAACATCTTTTTTCAGTTAAGCAAAATATTTTACAAGCATCTTCTGGAATTTGTTATTTTCGATAAAGTTCATCCAGGAGTGCGGCTTCAGTGGGACAGTGACAGTACTGCACTTCTTGTGTTCGTGTTTATCATTGTCTACAGTTTACATCCACAATGCAAACTGTAGAAGGGTAATCGGTTTCGCTGTACTGCAGTCTCATCTCGACATTTCTCGAGTGAAGAACATGGTGTAGTGGTTAGAGCGTCCGCCCGGAGAGTGGAAGGTCGCGGGTTCGATCCCCGACCGCGTCATACCAAAAGACGTTAAAATATGGTACTTGTTGGTTCCTGCCTGGCGCTCGGCATTAATGGGTACAACAGGGACTGGTCGGCTCAGAGTCAGTATAATGTGTCTGAGTGGGGTATTCATGCTTCACTGCGGCATGGTATCTCAGTACTATAAAACCAGCTTCAGTCTGGGCTAGTACAAGCAGCCGCACATACACACACGCATGCATGTCGTCATATGAGCGAAATATTCTCCAGCACGACGTTAAACCCACTTTCACCTCACCTTCTCCAGTGAAGTGTGTGTAGTTGACCCGAAAGGGCATATGAGTTGAAATACATAATTTTGTTTCATATATACGCATTCAGACATAAAATCCAACCCACCAGACGAGTGAACGACGAGAAGTTAAATGTTAAATTTTCATATAACTATAGAATTCAAAATTTAAATTGAATTAACATTATTTATTTATAGGCAAAATTAAATTTAAAAATGATAAAGCACCAGTATGCATTACATAACATGCACGTCTACATTCAAACTTTGTAGAGCGTATGTGTTATGTACCATCAGCAAATTCACAATTTTTGGCTGACCTACATGTACTTGATCTACTCAACCACATCGCAGCTGTTATTGACACCACTGTCAGTTGCAGGATTATATATAACTTTCCCTTCTCAAATATCCTATTCCCGGGAATTCGTTTGAATGTGCATGTTTTAGAAGTGAATGTGAAAAAATATACAACCCAAAGGAAAAAAACACACAAAAAACTCAACCGATAAAAAAACAAGTGACCTCGGAGAGACATAAGTACAGCTGTAATGCAGAGCGTGACAATAAACTATATTGGAGTCATCAAATAATTGCCAGCTGAAGAACCAAATGTCGGAAATTACTCAAAGAATTCCTGAGGAATCTGTTCAGATTCCAAAAGAAAACTAAAAAAACGTGTTTAGTTATCAAGGATGTATTAATGTGATCTTCAAGTCATTCTTTAACTGGGGGCGGTGGGGTAACCTTGTGGTTAAAGCGTTCGCTCGTCACGCCGAAGACCCGGGTTCAATTCCCCACATGGGTACAATGTGTGAAGCCCATCTTTGGTGTCCCCCGCCGTGATATTGCTGGAATATTGCTAAAAGCGGCGTAAAACCAAACTCCCTTACTCATTTTTTAACTCTAGCCACACGCTGTTCCACATGAGAGACACAATTGTGCGAAACTGCGTGTTGACGGTTTCAAAGCAGAGGGCATCCCAAAATATACCAACACAATGTAACATGCTTTGAAACAGGATTTTATTACATCAGCCCTTGACAATGCTCCGAAAACACGCAATGCAAAATAGGAGTATTGTATTTCTTTGAAGCATTTAAAGCTATCTTGGAAACACACTAGAACGACCATCTCATCTTCTTGAAGAACACCCTTGAAGATTGGCAAACGTCAATGGTTGTTTTGCAGTGGAACACACATGACGAAATAAAGCTTGCTGAAACAAGTTAAAAATAGTTAAATGATGAGAAGGAACCGTGTCACTCTGAAGCGATAAGCACATTACTCATCGCTGAAAACTCCATTACAAAACCTTCCAGCACCCTATTCCCACAGAGCTGATCATGCAATTGGACCTCATGCTAATTGGACGTAATATTGCAATGTACTTTCCACGTACCGCTCTGTGATTTATAAGCGGCCAATTATCAATAATAATCATTGCTATCAGTATTATTTATGTTTGTGCATTGGCGACTTTCTCAATGCAGATTGGGAAATGTGTAGGTAAAACGTTTGTTTGCCACGCTGAATTCCCGGTTTGATTACTCATATGAGTAGTTATGTGTGAAGCCTATTTCTGATGTCCCTAGTGTATATTGCTGGAAGAGGAAACAGCGACATATCACACTCACTCACTCTCAATCCAGATTTAACATGGACACTGGTAATTTAAGAATAAATTAATATAATTTTCTTCTGGTAGGTCACCATGTCCTTGGGGATCAGTTATCTGAATTGAAAACGATATAAACCATTGTGTATATGATTTGAATGTCTTGCTCATGTACCCGTGAAGGTCCGGGTTAGAATATTGATCTTCAGTAACCCATGCTTGTCGTAAGACAATTCAGGTATCGGGTGGTCAGGCTCGCTGACTTGGTTGACACATGTCATCGGTTCCAACTTGCGCAGATCGATGCTCATGCTGCTGATCACTGATCACTGGATTGTCCGGTCCAGACTCGATTATTTACAGACCGCCGCCATATAGCTGGAATATTGCTGAGTACGGCGTAAAACTAAAGTCACTCACGTTTGTTCATGTGTTTTGTTATACAGTTGTGACAGACAGACCATTGAGACAGATACAGGTTTGATTACAGGTGTACATATCCTTAAATCAGTTTGTTGCAATCCTAAAAATACCAAACAGAATCCATCTCTTCAACATTTTCAATTTCATCACAATGAAAATTCATCAGTTCCATGGTGGCAGTTGAAACCATTATTATTTGATCCAACAAGATAGCTCATTTTTCACCAGTACGAGAAGAACACGAACACAGTCTGATCATAAATACGCCTGGCTGGAGATGATTAGAAACGAACAATTCATGGAGAAATCAACACAAAACAAACTGCTGTTATACTGGTGTGTCATATGAATGTGATATCGTTTGATAAAAACTGTAATTACTTCATAGAACGACTGACGATGTTCTATGTAGTTGGTTGTTGATATTGAAAAAAACCATGTCATCTGGGATTTTACTCAAAACCTGATTTCTTCTATGCATATAAAAAGACAGAACAGAACAGGAAAAAAGAACGTTTCAAGGTAACTTTGGAAATGAAATAGTAGGATGAATCATGTCACTGAAAAAAAGAGGATCAAAAGAAACTACAATACCTCTAAGTTGATTTTTCATATGTTTGAGTTTCAGTTTCTGTCTATATTTGTTTGTATTGTACATGTATGAAAAATGGACTGTACTGGGTTTTAGTCAGCACTCAAAAGAATACTTCTCCACGGTTGTATATTTTCAACAAATTTTGATTTAATACTTGTAAACTTCGAAACTGAAATTCGCTTAATACACAACTACAAATGCATGTCTGAGCCATCTTATCTGTGAAGATCAATAAGTTTACCTTTTTAGGCCAACATTTACCATTTAATTAGGAAGTTACAAATTTATCACGGAAACAATGAATATATTTTGACACAAAATAACCCAGCTACAGATTACCTTTCACAAACTGTTGTGGAATGAGTGCTTGTTAAATAGACATAATCAAGTTTAAGAACAGCTCCTTCTATTACACAGAAAATATCCTCTGAATACGTTTCTTTACTCCTCAGTTCCGCATGTGTGCATGGATGCCCAATGCTGTTAAATACTGATCTACATTTACCACGATGGGAGGTTTTATATGGATCATACATGTATAAAGCTCTCATCGTGTTCAGGTGCTGTGTTTAAACGTCAACCAATACCCTCCACTATGATACACCGAAGCACCTCCACATTTGCTGAACAATCCTTATTACCATAGCATGAAAGGCTCAGCTGACCTACTGTTGGTACCCAGCTCTTTAGCTGCCATCAGTGACTGTTTTATTTACCAATAACATGGTCAGAACAGACACGATGGTTCCTGTACACACAGTGTAGTTTATAACGAAGTAGTTCTGGTTCCGTAAGGAACATGGGGAATGGGTGCACGCTGCTGATTGGAGCTGTGTGGCAGGTAGATGGTGAGTGTTCATTTCAGTGTTTGGTTGTGTAAGGTGAGGTGAAGTGAAATTGGGTTTAACGTCGTGCTTGGGAATATTTCGCTCATATGACGAGGTTGTGTAAGAAGAAGGTCAGTTGATGATACCAACACTACCGATTAGTGCTCATATAAAGGTAAATAATATTTGTATTCTGTGATTGGATAACATATATTTCGATTGTAAAATGTCAATATGCTCTTCACGTGTGTAGGTTTGTTCATCGGCGAGACTTCGTTAACTAGTGAGTGAGTGAGTTAAGATTTAAAGTCACATCGGCAATATTTCAGCCATATCGTGACTAAAACTAGTTCTAAATTCATAGTAGATGCATATAATATATAAAACCCTGTCAACGAAGGACAGTAAAATAACTAGATTATCGCAAAATGTGTTAAAACTAGCTAGCAGATATCGTTAAAAGTATAATACTATTTTTGGACAAATACAATACAAAAAATAGGCTATTGATCGCCAACAACTGAAGGTAGATCACCATACTAGACTTAGTTAATTAAAATTCCTAGACCCAGTTATAATATACTGAGTTGTTGAGACAAGCGAATGCTGACAATGCTGATAAGGATTTCGTGCAGAATATAAAAATGTTCTATTTAATCTTCAGTTATCCTTAGGGAGTTTTTGGTATCACGTATCTGTACTGTCCATCGGATTACACAAATTGAAAATCTGAGACATTTTCCTCTGATATATATATCACATTCATTCTTCTTTTATACATGAACATAGGTATAGTTTGTGAGACATGATCAATATAGCCAATATAACTTTTATACTACCTCCAGCCTTGTGTGTGATTGCTTTGAAATGGCCGTTTACCGTTCGTAACATGTGTTTGCTGTTTTCATTGTAGGCCAACCATATAGTGTTGGTGGCGGTAACAGAAAAAAGGTCTCTCGGTTTTACAGATGTTGTCGTTGGTTAGTTTGTTTCAACGCATGTGGAGCATGTATCTGAGATCCACAATCACGTTTTGAGAAATGTAGTCATCTAAAATTACAAATATGAAGCTATATATTCCAACTCGAGAAATTACATCTTTATGGAACATGTTTTAGTGATTTGGTGATAAAGTATCAGATCGATAGACAAACATAAAGGAGAGGCGAAAGAAGAAATACCGAATTTGTTTTTTCATGTGATTTAAAATGGAATGATCCGTTGTTAAATTCGATATTTTTCTGTTTAGCCACCATCGTTTCTGCGACTGTTTGTGAAAAGTATTCTATGGCTGGGTAATTCTGTTGTAGTATCCATAGAGTGATGACATATCGCCGATCAAATATAGGACTTAGACATGATATCGCTAACTTAAGATATTTTTATTTGAAAATCAAACAGGATAAAATTAACTGAGGCATATTTTTTCTTTTAGTGCTCGGTTTAAGAGTTAAGGGCAGCCTTTTAACGAGGAGATATGTAAGCAAGCGGTGTATAATTTCCTCGGTAATATTACATCATGATGACATATTTGTACAGGAAATTAATAAGGAGATATTAATTAGAATTTTATTAATGTGTACAGAAATGTGATACAACAGATTGAATTCGCAAATAATTGTTTTTCGCCTTTTTCTTTGTATTTCTATTTTACATATGTGTCAGTACTGATAAACAATGCATATATTCTTGAATATTTAGGACACCCCGCTCATGTTCTCTACATATCAAACGAATCTATGGCGTTGTATCCTTTTATGAAATAGCACTTGATCGGAAATGTAATTTCCGTATTCTCAACTGCTGTTCTATTTTCCCATTTGTGACAATCAACAATTATTCCTACCAGTACATTCAATGTGCAAACTATAATTCATTTTTTAAACGTGAACAAAGTATGCAGAATAAATTATTTTAAACCACAGCCTGTGTAACCATTAGACCGTGTCATAGATTTTATACAATCAAACATATAATCTTCAACAGAATTGCATTATTATGTGACTCATGCAACAGCTACATTAAACCCTAGGTGAGATACATACTTGTGTGTGTGTTCAGTCCAGACAGGGCTTAGATGCTTACCAGTTTATTAAAACCCATTAGAATGGATATGAGGCTGACAAATCAGTGATCACAATCAGGACCGATTTGGAATTCAATCGGAGGAAGGTGTTGTAGCACTTGTCCCTTGAGCAATACATATTCCTCTTAGGCAGAACATGGTAATTCTGATACCCCCATGAGGAAATATATGTATATGAAGCATACATATTTACTATATTACCATAATATCGGTTAAGTAATATGCTGCAAGTTGTCTTTCAATATGTCTTCCTTGCGGCCATGTCTAAAAGTAGCTTCGTATACCCAGTGTATAATGAGTAAACTGTTCTGAGAGAGCTTTTAGTGACTGTACTTTTAATTCATTTTCTGAATTATGTCTTTATCTATCCTGTGGATAGATTACTCCATATATTGTTAATATGGTAGTGACATAGGAAATATACTATGGTGTAGGTGTCCTCATTAACTCTTCTTAGTCATTAAAATATTTTAAAATACCAATTAGAGACTTTGATCAACCTTCAGAAAACCTGACGTGCATGATCAAATAATCTGATATATGACTTTCAAAGACATGAAATGCTAATGTGCAAAACAGCGTCTACAGCGATGAAATGGTTTTGATTTCTGATTGGCATCATCTGTTTGGTCGATCCTGGTTCCGAGATTATTAAGGGATAATGCTTAGGTTTCAAAATACGTTGACGCCTCATCACTGATTTAAACGGTAAACTTCAAGAAGCTTGATGTTATAGCAAAAACGAAACGGTACCTCCAAGTATTCCGTTAATTCATTCAGGTTGACTTGTCACATGCTGGGAATAGCCTGCTGATTAAGGCATGTGTTCTTCATGCCGAAAACCCCAGCTCGAGTTCCAACTTCATTTATATTCTCTAAACCAATTCCATGTGCTACCTGTTGTTATATTGCTGGAATATTGCTCAAAGCAACGTGAATGCAAACCACTCACTCACTCTGGTAGAATGGTGGAACCATCACCACGCCATTTCAGCATACCTTCGCCAAAACACACTGTTGTTAGATACTGTTGTGGTGCCACTGGAATAACAATACCAGCCTTTAGGTGAGGAAAGATAAATATCACAGGTAATTATCGCTCTTCAGTAGCCTCAGGTGCGTGGATAGACTGAACTGGAAGACAACACAACCAACCTTCGTATGCAGTGTTTGTGGTACGTCATTCACAGGGGGATTCCATACCAAGCGCTTAAAGAGTCGTGAGACATGATGTTTATTTTTGCGTTCTTGTAGCATGTTTAGATATGTGCAAGATGTGTACTTTTGATGTGGCTTTTCAGCCTTAAGATCTCAAAGCTGTTTACCCTATAGCTATGATTTACCTAACTCATGAGGCATTTCTAAACACTTGCTGCAGCGTTTCCTGTGGTCTACGAATGTTTAGAAAGAGTCCTTTGTGTAGGATGCTTTCACTTGTCACTTTGATGTTTGTTTGTTTGTTCATTTAACAGATATTCCAGTTTAAGAAACTGTGAACCGAGGCCATTGGTCATTCTCAGACAAACCTATTTTATCTTCACAATGCCCTTCGCCGGAAATCGTCTTGAGGATCATACTTCCAGATTCACAAAAGGTTGTTGTTCTGTAAATATATTTGAACATGAGTAGATGTTCCTAACACAAATCAGTCTATAAATGTGGTTTCCTGGGGTCTGGGCAAACCTTACTGTAGGGGAAGTACCATTGTGATATTGACATAGTTATGTGAATCGTGGGTTTCACAACAGCATATAACATGACACTTATGCATTAACTTAACATTAGGTGTATTCAGGGCGGTGGGGTAGCCTAGTGGTTAAAGCGTTCGCTCGTCACGCCAAAGGCCCGGGTTCGATTCCCCACATGGGTACAATTTGTGAAGCCCATTTCTGGTGTCTCCCGCCGTGATATTGCTGGAATATTGCTAAAAGCGGCGTAAACCCATACTCAGTCAGTTAGGTGTATTCTGTTTATTCGACTATTATCAGGAGTGAGTGAGTATGTTTTCTCGCCACTATTAACACTTTTCAAGCAATATAACTTCTAGGAACGTCAGAAATGGACATTGTACCAATGTGCGGAATGAAACCCAGTTCTTCGGTGTGGGCCTTTAAGCACACCGGCCCTCATTATCAGGATCTGCAAGTGACAACTTACAACCTGTGGTGATCAAGACAACCATTAATGTCACCGTTATCAGTTTGTGGTAATCTATTTAACTGTCAGACAATGGTAGATGGATTCAACTATTGCATCAAGCTTTTATACCATGCCAAAATGCACTTTGTGCTAGAAAACATTTTTCATTCCACAGGAATGGAATAAACGTGTACATTAATTACACTCCCAGAACTAATCTCAGCACGCGACGAGTAGCGTGTCTAATAATACTGGTGAACATTGACTTTTACACGGAAAATGAATTTTGAATAATTGTAGGGACTGGATTAGAATTACAGACTGATTGATTACTTCACTCTAACTTTACAGTTTAGAAGAACGTATTTGTGAGCATGTTACAAAGTTAGCTATTTAATGAGTGCTTGTTAAAAACGCGGATGTCAGACGTCAAATTTGATCATGCCGCAATGTAAAGGAAACCGTTCATTAAAAGCTCCATGTAAGTGCGGTAGTTGTATACTCAGGGCGTATTTACAATGTACATGCAAATTAATCTAATTAAAATTTAATATTATGGTCTCAGGATAATTTCCTTTTAACTAATTGACCTCAGTGGATACTATAGAATCATTGAACTGTTAATATATCCCTGACTAAAGAATTATCATGAACTGAAAAACAGGATATTGGAAATGCCATATCTATAAATCAAACATGGACGTTATACCCGAAAACGTGACCAAATAATGGCTTCGGTCGGAATTGGGACTTATCTGACTTATCTGACAAGGTTTTAATTAAATGACCCGAATAATATTTCCAGTTCTAAATTGTCTAGGATAGTTCCACAACAGTGTTTCAATAGTCCTCATTGCATCATACAGCGTATATTGAACCGTAAAACATATAATTCAATGGCGTGATTGCTGTTTTAACATTTCCTCTAAATAATCGTGTTTGAGCCTGGCAATCCAAAGGTTTAATACATGTGTAACCATACACGTCGCCGGGTACGATGCTTTCCAGGCAGTCGGACTACACCCTATCCATCCTCATTATTTAAGGGGCGGTGGGGTAGCCCAGTGGATAAGCGTCCCCTCGTCACGCCGAAGACCGGGTTCGATTCTCCACATGGGTACATCGTATGAAGTCCATTTCTGTTGTCCCCTGCCGTGATATTGATGGAATATTGCTAAAAGCGGAGAAAAACCATAATCACTCACTAACTCATTACTTAATTAGTGGGCTATTACGACATGCGTGGTTAGACGGTAGTTGACGTTCTCAGACGTTAGTCAACGTCACCGCCGCCGTCGTACGAGGGGTGTTTTTTGTGCGTGCGGCGTTAGGCCACGCGTTCATGAAAACTGTGTGATTGGCAGTGCTTATGGTAAAGCAAGGAATGCTTACCCTATTGGAAGACTTCTGATTTTCGTAATCCATAAATTATACATTTACGACAGTCACTGTTTACGCCCAGTTGGACCTGTTTCTACAAAACCAAACAAGACTCTTGAGTTGACGTTATACATTAAAGAGATGGTATAGATCGACCTATTTAACAAACTTCTATTTTGTAAACACTAGTTTACTCAAGAGTATCCATAAGCTGTCTACTGACTCCGTTATTGATTAATGATGTCTTTGTGCTGGTTCTCGAGTGTATCGAATCAGTATTTCAGTTAGAGAAGCTTCGTGCAGTTGTACACCGAGGACTAGGTTATTGCCTGCGCCAACACAACACAAGACATAAACAAACATGTTTTATATAGCAGTTGTTTTTGTTAAGTTATTTACAATCACATTTTGAGACATTTCTAAAATTAACAATACTGTGCGTTACAAAACAGCGTTAAGGAGATAATTTAAAATATACTGACTTTTCAGTACACAGCTTTGGTACCTGTAGAGTGATCCAATGAATTTGAGGTGCGGTCGGGTAGCCAATTGGTTAAAGCGTCCGCTCGTCTCTCTTAAGACCCGGGTTCGATTCCCCCATGTGCACAGTGTGTGAAGCCCATTTCTGGTGTCACCCGCCGTGATATTGCTGGAATATTGCTAAAAGCGGCGTTAAACCTTACTCACTCACTCCCTCGAATGAATTTGAAACCGTACACACAGCATGGACTTCCAAATGTTATAGTTCGATCTACAGGTAATCCAGTTCTGCTGGCATCACAGCGAAGTGACGAGGGTTGTGTCCAGTGTTTTACGGAATTATAGAAGGGACAAGCAAAAAAGTGTCAAAATAAACCAAAGTGCGACAGCGCGACAATGCCCCTTCTACGATTCCATAGTTTTGAATGTTTTGTCTGTAACACTTTACTCGGACGTATGACAGGCTTTACAGCAAAGCAACCGTAAGCTGTCAGGAAGTGGGCACCACTACAGTTATAAGCAAACTTTACACTATTGCGGTCTGCCTCGAACTTCATTTTTATGAGTCTATATCACTCATTGTGACGTAAACGATATGACGTCACAGATGTATATAGAAAACGCCAAATGCCATGCGAGACCTGAACTACATTCTTCACCAAATTTATTGTCACTCACTCCGTTTTGTAGCCTAGAACTGTTATATAATTACTTTCCGGCTTTGAGCACACCCTATAATTCTCTTACGCTGTGACTCGGCCGTCAAATCTTTCCTTTCAATCAGAGGTGGATATTGACATTTGATACCTCTAACTAACCAATCGGAATCGAGTTATTTGCAAATTCGTGTAGACTTAATGATTTACTGATTGCCTCTCAACGGAGCGCTTTAATTTGTTGATGAAGTGATTTAAAATGCATTTTCTGAATTCAATGGATTTGCAATCAACATGTATTCACTGAAACTGATTTCGATATTGAGGTGAATGGTTTTTGCGATATCTGGGTGCCGTTCCACTAACCGATCTTAGCCCTATGCCAATCGTAAACCCCTAAAATCCCAATCTTAGCGTGACGTTACGATCGGCATACCGTTCCACTAACCAATCTTAATCTAAGTCAATCGTAAAGTTAAGATTCAAAGTCTAAGTTGCTCATGACCAACTTAGGATAGCTAAAATCAATCGTAGAGAAACCAAAATGGTGGCTTTCTTATTCTATGTGAAAAATAAGAGCGAGCATTTCACCGTGAGCGTCCCCTAAAGTCCCCCATGAAATGAATTTGTATATTTCTGTGATGTAAACAAACACTGCACTGAAGCGGGGGGTTCCCGTTTTGCCGGACGCTTTTGTTATAGATAAAAATTCGCTGATGCGCGATAATACTTTAAACAATAGGGTATTAACTTATAGTCTGTTTCGGCCTAAGAAAGTACACACTGTAGCTTCATCTCGATATTTCATGTTTCACCAATTCAACATTTTGGGTACATTTTATCCTCATTATAAAATTCATAAATACATGTTTCGTACATTTTCAGAAAACAAAAAAATGGTAACTAAAGACATAAATAAATATGCATAACTATTTTCTGAACTGAACTTGGTCTTTGATGGTGGTTGTGTATATTCCTGGAACTGCTGAGAACATCACTGACGGTGTTGGCCGTTACAGGACAGACAACCTGTCTTACAACATTTCAAATGAACTCGGTCCATTTTTGTGCTCTTAACCCTTAACTTGTGACCTAGATAGATTAAGTGTCAACCTACCTCCCTCGAATTTGGAATGTTAATTTGAGCGTGTGCCATTTTGCAATGAGCGAACCATGTCTACATTCTTTATATACAGGCAAAACTTCAGAAATAATCATTGGAATAAGCTTCACTCAATTCGGCTAATATAATTCGATTTAACTAAAATCAGTTACTAGAAATCGTGTTCAGTCAAAACAAATTGGTGCCTTGTAATTAATGATTTCGAACTCAGTCTGCCAAACGCTCATGTCCGCCAAAGGCCTATGGGTGACAAGTAATCACTGAAAACAGACTATAGCCGGCAAACTAGCGGACCGTTACTCTTAATTCGTTATCATCACATCAGCTGTCCGGCAAATATGAGGGTATGATCACTGAAGCCTTACAAAATGTCAGGCCAGTCTGACCATTGTCGTCATGGGAACATAACCGAGCGAGTAGGTGTAACTCATTTGTACAACAATATTGCAACGTCATGGTTAAGAATAGGGACAGCCGTGAAGTGAACAATGTTCTGAGTGAGTGAGTGAGTTAAGATTTAAAGTCACATCGGCAATATTTCAGCCATATCGGAACAATGTTCTGAAGCAAAAAGATACAAATATGCTTGATTTCACTGCGCATATTTGGTGGGGGATTCTAAAGGCAGGTCGCGTGTTATTCAAGACCACTGACAGATTCTACATACGTTATAGCCTCGTCGCGCCTTGTTTATTCTGATTAACAAGGTTCAGGCACATATTAAAAGCTCTGACACAACTGACATTTTTAAAGTCCAGACTTAAAACCTGTTCTCAGTATATTACTTATAATCTCGGCTGTAAATATTCTCGTGTAAATTATCTGTACACTGCGCTTTGAGCATGCCCAAGGATGTGGAATAGGCGCACTATAAATATGCATATATTATTATTATATTATGCGTTCTCACACACTTGCACCTGAAACCAAGGTGCTCACTACCCTAATATTTTGCTCTGGGTTTTTTCTCCACGTTTACAATTGGTTGGAAAAATACCCATGAAGGCCCGGGTTAGAATATTGAACTTCAATAACCCATGCCTGTCGTAAGAGGCCACTAACGGGATCGGGTGGTCAGGCTCGCTGACTTGGTTGACACATGTCATCGTTTCCCAACTGCGCAGATCGATGCGCATGCTGTTGATCACTGGATTGTCTGGTCCAGACTCGATTATTTATAGCTAAGATACATAGCGTTCACTAACATGAACGCTCATGTTAGTGAACGCTATGCATATTAGCTAGATTATTTACAGACCGCCGCCATATAGCTGGACTATTGCTGAGTGCGGCGTAAATCTAAACTCACTCACTCACTCAGTTGGTTCGTAAATTACTTTCTATCATTTGCTAGACTATGCAAATGGAGATAACTCGTGCCTCGCATTCCTCTATCTCTCGCACGAAAGAGTCTCGACCTAAGCTTGGATCGGATCGTAAGATCGGGACCAGCTACGATCGGCCTAAGATCGGTTAGTGGAATGGGTGTAACTTTTAGCTAAGACGATTGTAAAATTGGCGTAACTTGCTAAGATTGATCTTAGATAAGATCGGTTGGTGGAACGGCACCCTGATAGCCACGCATTCTGATGGCATTGATGAGTCTAATTGTATTCGGATAATAATAGTATAATAAAATTCTACTAGTAATGTTTTATGGATATGTTGAATCGTTAAGTGTGGATTAGCTGTGTTGTATGTGTATTGGTGGTGTCGATGTATGTGGATATGGAGACCTAGAGTTCCGTGCGTGGTATATGCATGCCTTGTATTATGATTGGTTGGTTTCTTTCTAGCACATGTGAACAGTGTTCAAATATTTAAGGGTTGCGCTCTAGTGTATATATGGGTTGTGTTGAAATATGCATGTGTTGTGTTGTAATATGAACGAGTAGCTATTAGGGTATGAACTTGTTTGTAATGTGTAGTATATATTTGGGTGTGTTGTGTTGTGATGTAGATGACACATGTCATCGTATCCCAATTGCGTAGATCGATGTTCATGCTGTTGATCCCTGGATTGTCTGGTCTAGGCTCGATTATTTACAGACCGCCGCCATATAGCTGGAATATTGCTGAGTGCGGCGTAAAACTAAACTCACTCACTCACTCACTCACTCACTTAAACCTAGCAGCCCGGCTTAACGTGTTAATTTAAATACCAAAGATATGTTCCCCTCCATACTCATCTGAAAGGTAATGCTCCCTCACTGAAGGGGCCTCACGATGCTTTAAACGTCAAAAGGTGTACAGTGTTCTTCTGATTAACATGCACCTACATATTAGAACAGTAGCTCGTGCACGTGCAGCTTATACCCCCGTATACATAACTGTGTCGGTGGGCATAGTTTACAGCCGAGAAATGCCGAGACGACCATAGCCAAACAATTAGGACCGTCATTCCGACACCGTTACATGCTGACACGACCTAGAGCTCAGGTGACCTTGCTGTGCAAATACTGAAGGTTATGGATAGGGTTCAGAGTTGTAGTCAGTGAGCACTTAAACCGACTCCTATGGGAGCCCCTCTATTCACAATCGGAGCAGTATTATCAGACTCTAATCGATTTCTACGCCGCAGTGATCATCAACAAACGCTCACTACGATGAAAGGAATACGTTACAGGTATTCATCACGACCAGGATCTTCATACAGAAGCTCTGCTAGAGAGCTATGCACAGCATGATTTGGTCGCCTTGATTCGTGTGATTTGACGGTAAGAGTTTCATGTCCTGATGCCTTGTCTGTGACAGTCTCAGGTGAGCACTGGGTGAGTTGGTTCACTTTGTTGACACGGTTTTCAGCCTAGATTGGTATATGGCATAATTACAGTTATCAGATTCGTTTGCTTGCGATAACCAGTCGATGATTACTGACTGAAAAGAAATCGTTGATGCAAAACGAATGAGAGAGCACTGGTACACGGAAGAAAAATTTAATTCTTGCTTACTCAACTACACCTTGTCTCGGTGTATGACTTACGGTGTTGGGGTGAGTATATCTGACTGTCATTTTGATAGTGAATATTATATCCGGATGTGCGCTGACCTATATGGTCTAACACATTTGATCCCTGAACCAACCTTTGCGGGGATTACATGAGAGTGTGCACGTGGACTAGCTGATACAAGTATTGATCAATGCATAGAAGTTAGTTTCATTTGTGTGTTTGAAAATACATGTCGCGTGACTTCCATACGTTTTGTTTAGTTTAACATAGATGTGAATATTTGACAATATATTTCTTGTTGACAACAATCCAATTACACTAATCCAAGCTGTGTATTTGTACACAATAAAGGGCGGTGGTTTATGACAGATCTGGAGAGCCATATATCTCTTATATTATCATAACATTTAACAACGGATTATTATGTATCAGGATACCTGTTGCATATGTTTTAACTGAAATGTAAGATCCATTCTCAAGGACTGCAAAATCTCTTCTAAACAACACTTCTGTGTTGCCCGGGAGGTTTGTGCAAACGTTTACAGTGTACACCCATATTCGGTGATAAAATTCTATTCTCTCTACATGTTTTATACCTCCACGACTTGAAGTCATTTATTCAAGTATGTCTATAGAGACAAAGAGGTACATATTACGGTGTTTGTACTTTTCTACTTAACGCTTGGTGCTGTGCTGGAGCATCATACCTCACGCCATATGTCTTCAATCATGTCTTTGACAGATCTGTCAAAAGGGTTTTTAACTTGTTTATTGTTTATTTGTTTGTTGCTTAACGCATCAATATTCCAGCTATATGGCGGCGGTCTGTAAATAATCGAGTCTGGACCAGACAGTCCAGTGATCAACCTCATGAGTGTCGATCTACACAATTGGGATACGATACGATGACATGTGTCAAACAAGTGAGCGGGCCTGACCACCCGATCCCGTTAGTCGCCTTTTATGACAAACATGGTTTCCTGAAGACTAATTCTAACCCGGATCTTCACGGGTTCCTCACCAATGACTCATGAAATATTAAAGAGTTTATTGTCTTGCGTGGGAAGTGGAAATTTAGCAGGTCAAATTGGAGTAAACAGTCACATGGACAAGTGAACATTTGATTCTGTTTGATGATAAGACCCTGACTAAATACATGCAATCAGAATAGTTGTAATGAAAATACAGACACACACTCACGCACGCACACATACAGAATGCAGGGAAACACTTGTTTTATAAGGGATCTTAAAAAAAGATGCATATGTTGATAAGGTGTAAAACGTTATAGGTCATGTTATTCTTGGTGCTGAACATATTGCTAGTGACATTTTGTTCGATAGACGTTTCTTAGAAGAAGATGACAGTAAAACCAACTAATGAAATGACACCGTCTTTACTTGTGTACCAATATAGGACGTAGTTGTGTAGCTGTTGCCCATACATCTGTTCTATTTTTAAAGTAACATACCTGTACAAACATGATATACATAATCGATTATAATCGTTTCAAGCGAAGGTTTGCCCCTCCTGAAACTTAACAGGAATGCGGCAATGCTCTTACTGAAGAGTGGAACAATCTTGCCTTTGCCTGCAGATCGTCTCTCACGAAGGCATGTCCTTCATGATACTTTACAGGAATGCAGCAAGGCTGTTACTGAAGAGTGGAGTGATCTTGCCTTTGCCTGCAGATCGTCTCTCACGAAGGCATGTCCTTCATGATACTTTACAGGAATGCAGCAAGGCTGTTACTGAAGAGTGGAGTGATCTTGCCCTTGCCTGCAGATCGTCTCTCACGAAGGCATGTCCTTCATGATACTTTACAGGAATGCAGCAAGGCTGCTACTAAAGAGTGGAGTGATCTTGCCTTTTTCGCCTGCAGATCGTCTCTCACGAAGGCATGTCCTTCATGATACTTTACAAGAATGCAGCAAGGCTGCTACTGAAGAGTGCAACACTCTTATAACTATCAAGACACACACTGGACGCTTTAGACGACGGCGCGAGGCTGTCATCGCATCACGTGGATCACATACGAGTAACTGGGAGTTGCCAGTGAATTTACTTTCGTTCGTGTCTTGAAAAATGCCCATAAGAATTATAATATCGTGTTTGGCTTGTTCATGATATGCACATCATTTGACGTATTACATTTTAAAATGGTGGTCCTTAACGAACTTTGAGTAGTATATTTGCAAAACACGGAGTATTACGTCAAGAATAAATCATATTATATGACATGTGAGACATCAGACATTACGTGTATAACATTGTGATCATTTTCATGTTATTTATATCCGTGAAAAAACCAACATGTTTAGGTTACAGCATATCATGTTCGCTTTGTACATGCAGTGAGATAACTTATCGATTAACGTAATAGACACTCACTGAAATATACGCTGAACCTATAGAACCCGTGTTCATAAACATAACCCAGCAGATCATGGTAGTAGAATAAGAGACAAAAGCCTTTCCATAGCCACAAAAAATGTGATGGCGTCAAATGTACGTTCCAGGAATTCAAGTCAGTCGCCTGATACAGTGAAGGTCACCACGGACCAGCTAGATTGAATATAGAAATATCCGGTTTCTGCTTTGTTAGGCGTAATTTCACGGAATTGAAGCTTAAAGTCTAGTTTCTTCACTTCAGCCGTACTATCGTAGCATATCCTGACACATACCTTTCCTGTTAGTGTAACCAGTACATATATTGCTGTCTTACAGTACACTAGGTCTTAAGAGGAATAGTCGCCATTGTTCCGTTTTGGCGTCTCTTGTATGATTTTTAACTTTAAAACGCAACACAATGTCGGTTGGTATGTATCCACGCCGTTGTTTTTTATTTATTGTTGTTGTTCTTTAACGCCGAATTTAGCAATACCCGAGGTATATGGCGGCGGTCTGTAAATAACCGTATCATGACCAGACAATCCTATGATCAACAGCATGAGCATCTACGTATTTGGTATACGATGACATGAGTCTCCAAGTCAGCGAGCCTGACCGCCCGATCCCGTTAGTCGTCTCTTACAACAAGCATTGGTTACGGAAGAACCCGGATTTTGAAGAATGGGTTATATTGAAAACCAATACAGAAGACATCTTTGATCATGAAGTGTCGTTTCATGTCTAACTATGGGCTGCGGTCCAAGCGTTATAACCCACTCAAACGCCCAACATTTACTGAACAGATTACGAATTTATCTGTTCATAACTACTTGATGAAGTCTGCGCTAAACTCCCAAGGCATCAACTAACATAATTATTACCTCATGGTTGTGATAATATCTCAAGGATTATGATTAATCCTGTAATTATTCATGACAAGCAGCCTCCAAGCTGGGTTGAGTCCGGTTTCTTTCCATGACGCGCTCTTGATGTTTAAAAGTGATCGCCCGTGGTTACCCGTCATAATGTTGTCAAATAATTGATATCTATTTCAAACGACATTGTTACGTTTTTTACACAATGTCATGTATCCATATCTACATACATGTAACATGCTGTGCTATTGAACAACCTCCTTCTAGCATGGTAATCAAGATGTCCCGGACCGTGAAACAGTTTGCTAACTATCCCAGTAAATATAAACAGATATACTGAAACTTGAATTTCAGAGGTTTTACGTCACATCATGAACGCCCCTAGGCTGTTGCTAGAAGATGTTATGTTTAGGTTTATATCATACACAACTATTGTTTAACCGAAAACATTTCTGAAAGGTTCTCTGTAAGATCAAAGAATCAATAATATTTAGGGTTTTTTTGTGAGGAATTTAGACTACAGTGAAACTTACATCTCATCGAATTCATGTAATGATAGGTTGAAGGGTGAGTTAATCATTATATTTACATGACAGACTGCTCGCAATGTTGAAACGAAACTTTTTGCCACGGGACATCTGTTCTAATTAATCGACTCTCTGATTTCAGGATATGAGTACAGTGTGTTAAACAACATTGATTGACGGTCACCAAGCTCAACACGCCTCGGGAAATTTCACCGAAAGGAGATCGTGGCATGCGCACTGACGTCTGACGAGCAGACGACAGTTACATTCACGCCAAACAGTCCTGTGATTGTGGATTTGTAAATGAAAAAGCTGCAGTGGAATACCCAGGAAGATATGTTTGTGTAGTTATATATTTTATATTCCACGCCTGATAAACTGGATACTTGGATATGTGAGGATACAGCAGCTAAACTACTAAGGATAGAATACTTAATGTATGTGTGTATGGGTAACCTTATCTCCGGCAAAGTGAAAACATTTCCTGGCTGAGGGTTAGGGGATATACACCTGACAGCGAAGGTCATAAAATGTTTGTGAACAGTCAAGCTGTGTGATAAATGTGCGCTTTCTAATGTTGGTCTCGGGTGATGTCATGGCGACGACTTCGGAACAGTACACCATGTCGGAGAAGCAACTGCTTCTGATCAATGACACTGAAGGAATAGGAGCAAATATCAGTGTCGGAGGCTATGTAGTGGACGCTGCCAAACGGAACCACACCGTAATGGTTGCCAGCGTCATGTTTGGCACCGGGGTCTTCGGCAATCTCCTGGCCCTCTTCGTCCTTGCAACGTCTGCCATTGAGCAAAGAAGGACCTTGTTTTACAAACTGGTCGCGGGATTAGCTGTCACGGATCTGTTCGGGACGTGTGCTCTGTCACCTGTTGTGATATCTGTATATGTGAATAATTTCAAGTGGATAGGTGGCATGCCCGTCTGTCATTACTTCTCCTTCATGATGATATTTGCCAGTTTCACTACACTGTTCATCGTTACCTCAATGGCAGTTGAGCGATACATCTGTGTCCGACATCCGTATCTGTACCACACAAGGCTCACAGCGACATATGCTAAAGTCACACTTATAGGTTCCTGGGTGTTATCAATATTGATTGCCTCGTTTCCTCTAATGGGATTTGGAAAAAATATATACCAGTATCCAAAAACATGGTGCTTCTTTGACTACTTGAGCAAGGAACCTGTAAATATTGCCTTCAATTTGTTCTATGCCCTTATAGCTTTAATCGCTATATTCGTGACCATCATTTGTAATATAGTTGTAATATACACTCTCATAAGGATCAGGAAAAAACAAGACATACTCAATGCCTCAGGTGGGAACACAAGGAAGTTTAAGAGCAAAAACAAGAGGTACGCCGAGATTCAGATGGTGGTACTCCTCATTGGAATTACTGTTGTCTTTGCAAGCTGCTACTTTCCGCTGATGGTAAGTACCAACATTATCTCACTTGGGTGAGTTGGGGTACATTTAGGGTTTATTTGGTGTTTAACGCTGCACTCAGCGATATTCCAGCTGTATGACGGCGTCTCGACTAGACAATCCAATGACTGACATGGTGAGCATCTATTTTCGCAATTGGGATATGATGACAGGCATCAACCCAATTTTGATTATATTAGTTATGTTACTTATATTAGTTAAGGTTCACGTTTGATGTGCGTTAGTGAATAAAACGTCGTACTGCTGTTGATGCTCGGGCACCATGACCCTCACACAACCTGTTGTCATTAAGGGATAAGATAATGGTGTAAATTATTTGTAACAAACTGTTCTCAACAATGTGCATGCATAATTATTAATTCCATATTAATGGTTACCCATCTCTCCGAGTCATTATTGGTTGTGCATAATTCGTCCCTTGGGCGATCCAGAAACCTTTGATATCAACCCAGTTCACCTGCTTTTATCACTTTGGTCGGGACATACTGTTCAAAGTATCGTTGACCATCCCAGTTACAGTTAATAGTTTTACACATGTGAGTTGATTCTGTTACCGGATCATCAGTCCAGTAGTCCAACAAGAACTGATTCTTCACACAGACAAAATAACTGTTCTGATTTGCATTCAAAAAGTTGCGGAGTCAATAATAACGCATACCACTTTGTGGATGACAATTCCTTGTTTATTGCACAGAGTGACGTTTCGGTGAAGATTCCGTTTACAAGCTAAAGGTTCACTTTATTACTCACAAAATAGTTGATTAAAGTCTCGCGTTCTGAACAACTTTACCTGCAGGGTGAGATACATTTCACATAAACATGTAAGGGAGACACGAGTCCCGTTGGCTATAACCGTAATATCAATAACATTATGTTTATTGGCCCCATAGACTTGATAAGAATTTAATTTCATATGAATTGCCTTTTTAATTACCCAACTAATCTGTCATTGGGTTCCTTGTGATTCAGTTACCAAATCAATCGATCTATTTGTGTACGCAAAAGTGCACGATACTGATAACACAATGTATCGTATTGCTTGCAATAAGTGAAGTGAAATGGGGTTTAACGTCGCACTTAAGAATCTTTCGCTCATAAGACGACGTGCATGCATGTGTATGTGTGGCTGCTTGTACTAGCCCAGACTAAATCTGGTTTTATAGTGCTTGCCCACTGAGATTCCATGACGCAGTGAAGCATGAATACCCCACTCAGACACATTATACTGACTCCGAGCCGACCAGTCCTTGTTGTACCCATAAATGCCGAGTGCCAGACAGTGACCAACAAGTACCATATTTTACGTCTTTTGGTATGACGCGGTCGGGGATCGAACCCGCGATCCTCCATTCTCCGGGCGGACGCTCTAACCACTACACCACGGAGGCGGTCTAGCGCTTGCAATAAAAAGAGGAATAGTGTGTGTAAGAAAACATGTATTCTCCATTTATGTCATTACTTGCCGAAACGATTGATGGTGAGATTATCATATGTTACTTTGAAATTTAATTTAACGTTCTGTTGTGTGGGGAATACGGTTAATGAGTGGGTGGGTGAGTGACTGCTTGACGCCGCTTTGTACAGTATTTGACAGCGGGTCAGTTTGTTTACCCGAAGTATAGTTGGCCTCAGGCGTATACCACTTTGATCAATTTGAAATAGGTGAGTGAGTGAGTTTAGTTTCACGCCGCTTTAAGAAATACTCCAGCAATATCACGGCGGTGGACACCAGAAATGGGCTTCACACACTGTACCTGTGTGGGGAATCGAACCCGGTCTTCGGCGTGACAAGCGGACGCTTTCACCACTAGGCTACCACACCACCTCTTGAAATAGGTGGCATTCCTTTAGATGGTGGTTAGATGTGGCAACAACCTGAACGGTATAGCTCCACATTTCTGTTCAGGAGCCATTGCAACATCATTAACGTTTAAAGACTTTCACAATCTCTGCAAGTAGTTGGCATAATATTCCCCGTTTTCAGTTGTTTCCTGTGCAGAAAGCTGAAAAGAGAACTCGACAATAACTTTCTATACGGACCTGGTTTCTTTAAACTTCCTAGTGTTGACATACCCAAAGTATTTACACTCCATGCATTCTTGTTTGTTCCCAGGAGCATGGTGACTGAGCCCAGTCTAATCACTTGTCTTTAGCCTAAGGGGTAACCCACTGCGTTGCGATTGCATCTGGATAACGTGACACTGTAGGTGTAGGATTCCGTCAGGCACCATCCAGTGTTTAATGTTCAGTTGTGGTATATGCAGGCAATGTTTGACAGTAATTAGGGCAGCAATATTTTTCTGTGTTTCTCATCGCCCGACCGACCCTTCTAATATTATTGCCGACCCTCCCAACTATTTTTTTCATTCCAACACCGCCGAGTCGAACCTAAAATAGTACGTACCGCCTCGTCATATAAATTGTTTATTTTATCTTATCAGTCGCTGCCACAAGTCCAAAGAACGCGAGAAATTTAGGAATTTCTGTAAATGAGAATCAAGAACATTATTCAGATAATTTTGAATTTATTAAGTATTTATTCCCGAGCTACCGACCCATGTTCAGATTTTTTGTGGCTACGTGAAACACATAAAAAAATTATGCCTTTGCAAAGAACATGCAACCGTTTATCAATGCACATTGAGGATTAACTCTGCACCGTAAAAATATTATGACTTCTCTATACTCAGCCTTTCCTCATTTCAATGCTAAGCAGTTACATTTCAGAGACGAAGTCATTTATCAGCAAGCCAGTAGACTGAAACACGACAACCTCTCGTCAGTGGCTCAGCAACACCTATGTATTTATTTCACACTTAACAACAACCTGGATATGGCAGACGCATTTTCTAAACGTTGTGATATCTCCTCGTAAATCACAAACTTCAGCGTCTTTGTGTATTTCTAGTCGTATCAGTGTTAAAATAAAAGGCAGGGATCATAAAAACATAAAGAGTAGTTTTACACTCACCAATCAGTGTACATCGAAATACTCACGTGTGGAGTTCAGTTCGTAGAGAAATGAGTAAAGTTAAAGTAACCGGCAGTAGCTACCGGCGTCCAATTGATGCTTAGTATTGCGTGTCCTAACGCAATGTTTATTCAAAGAATAGCTTGTCGGTATGCAAGGTTTACACCATTTGTCTGTCAGGTTTGAATGGAGCCAGGAACCGATTCTGGGTCCCGATCGAACAAAGCAATCTTTGCGTTACGACATGGCAAACAGCTGGGCCTAGATTTTCGAAGCTCCCTTAGCGCTAAGATAGTCGTAAGTACCAAATACCCTAACATTAACTTACGACTATCTTAGCGCTAAGAGAGCTTCCAAATCTAGGCCCTGTACAGCTACGATAGGTCGTTACGTTACGGAAGCCTTGTGGATCGGAACCATGGTCGTAAAAGACGACTTAACGGATTGGGTGGACATGACCAGGATAAACTGGATGACCTCGTACCCGATGGTGTTGAATGATGCCCATGTTATCAGTCATCGGATTGTCTGATCCAGCCGTCCATTTACTATCCGTCGTCACACCGGCGCAATATTGTTAAGAGCGACGTCAGGCAACAAAACAAATCCAAAGTAGTTCAAACACGAAGTCGGCCTCTATACAATCAGATAATAACTTTTATTTATTAACCATATGCACAACGGCAGCCAAGTTACAGGTTGTGTACGCGATCCGAGCTATCTAATGTAAAAAGGTTCAGAGTTGCCAATTTCAGTTATAATGATATTATATGTCGTGCGTTTGATTTAGCGTCTATTTGCGTCTATCTAAAAAAATGATTTGTTAGGAAACAAAACCGTTGCTCACAGTGCAATGAAAGTCGTGTCCAACCACTCGCGTCACATTCATTTAAGTACTTCTCTCCCGGGTGAATACTGGCTGCTCCTCACGGCAGGTAGTTAACCACTCCGGGCATGCTCCAAAACCTGCCATCAATCGACAGAAATACTTCAATATGTCGTAATGTAATGAATTCTCCATTGTTCGACGCCAGGGTAAAACAAACAGACTAAACAAGTACCTTTGTTTGCAAGAAACAGTTCAACACAACTTAAAGGTTACAATGGCGGTTGTGATCATCAATATTCAGCTGATGTTGAACACATCTGATAATATATCGTTTGTGTAGCGATATTATGATTAAACAAGCCATGTTACGTACTTGGCCAAGTCTCATGTTTGTTCTTATGGATTTATTCTTGTGCTTCTGTGCACTTGCGACAGAATTAAAGCTTATCTGTGCGTTTAAACAATAAACACAAAATCGTTTCCCTGTAGCAGTAATTGGGAAAATATTTTGTGAAGAAACAATCTGGAAAAAAGTAACAGGTGTATTATTTTACAACACGGGAAGGTTTAACTCAGCATTCAATATCCACACCTGAAGCAACTCTGCCCTCGGTAGGAACAGATAGAACATTGGAAATCTATTAACGTTCACGCGCTGCTTCCTTAAACATATGTAACAGTATCATGTTGATAATGCGTGCAAAGAGAGACTTGGGTCCTATTTCATTGTAGAAGTACGGGCTGTGGGCGAGGTCATTGTCTATGTATGAATAGTGTAACAATTAACTGTGGGACTGATAAACATGATAAACAAATAAATAAAGTGGTATGTCAAAGATCTGAAATAAACGTATTTAGGTAAAGATTCGAGTGTGTGAGTGAGGTTCAACTCCGCCTGAAGCAATATTCCAGCAACATTACGGCGGGGAACATCAGCAATGGGCTTCACAGTTTGTACCCATGTGGAGACTCGAACCCGGTCCGTCGACATCACGGACAAACGCTTGATCTTCGGCTACTTCATGGCCCTTACAAACGTCCAAGCATTAAGGGGGTGGTGGGGTAGCCTAGTGGTTAAAGCGTTCGCTCGTCACGCCGAAAGCCCGGGTTCGATTCCTCACATGGGTACAATGTGTGAAGCCCATTTCTGGTGTCCCCCGCTGTGATATTGCTTTGATGTTGCTAAAGGCGGCGTACAACTAAAACACATTCACTCAAGGCATTAAGGGCTGAATGCCGATTAACTGGAGTAAGACATATATGAACGTGTATATGTGTAGACGTATAGTCACAGCGTCCTCTGCCATTAAGGGTCGGGTTTAGTCTAAAGGGTGGTTTATCCTTCGCTTGTAATGCCAAAATAGCCGGGATCGATTCCCTACGTGGTATGGGTAAATTGAGTGATGAACATGACTGATGTCGCCATCAGTTACATAAGTAAGTGGTACTATCAAAACGACGTAAAATCATACTTAATCACTCGCTCCTCGTCTCTTCGCTTCGATTAATGTACCTGGATATGTACAGCTGAAACTTTGTAATAGGCATCACGGTATAACACTAAGATATTCATGCACTGATCTGTGTTACAGTATACGCTGTGAACGCTATATGATGACAACTGTGTATTTTATGCAACTGATACGTATGTAAATTATACGTGAATAACACTATTTCCCTAACTGAAAAGTGGTGAAACTTTTGGTGGTAAGAAATTTATGTTCATTGTAAATCAATATCATCACAACTTTAAGTAAATAAAATTAAAGGCGATCTGATAAACCGGCAACCTACGATTAAGAATTATTTTTCAGAAAAGATAAATATGAGGGTTCGGTAACATGAACTAGAGTTTAGCGTCTCGTGTGTGATGATATTCAAGTGGTTGAAGCGAAAGGGGTTTAACCACGAGTGTATGTAATTGAGTGGTTGACGTCAGGTGAAATTGGGTTTAATGTCGCGTTAATGTCGTAAAGATGAAATGGGGTTTAGTACAACGGATATACGAATATAATTAGATGAGTGAGGTGAGGTGAGGTGAAATGGGGTTTAATGTCGCGTTAATGTCGTAAAGGTGAAATGGGGTTGAGTACAGCGTATATACGAGTATAATTAGATGAGTGAGGTGAGGACAGGTGAAATTGGGTTTGATGTCGCGTTAATGTCGTAAAGGTGAAATGGGGTTTAGTACAGCGTATATACGAGTATAATTAGATGAGTGAGGTGAGGTCAGGTGAAATGGGGTTTAGTGCCGCGTATATATAATGAGGTGAGGTGAGGTGAGGTGAGGTGAAATGGTGTTTCGCGCAGCATGTATATAATTAAGTGAATGTGCGTTGTTTTAATGCAGCATGTATAAAACTACATGAGAGTCGGGATTGGGGAGAATGAGGGGTTGAAATGGGTTTTAATCTTACGTGTATATATTCAGGTGGGTGAGATTAGGTGAAATAGGTTATAGCGTCACATCCAAATCACTGAGTGGGTGAGGTGGAATAGGGGTTGAACGCCACGTGTGGTGTGATTATGAGGTGAAATCGTATACAGTTAATCAGAAGTTATGGTAAATATATACTACTGTTTGAAACTCTAGCCATTCTGGCACACTGAGTACAATAAACTGACGTGTTTGCCATTCCTTATGGTGCCATTTACGAAACACCAATTACCATATTTTTCATCTACATGCCTAATGAAATGCTACTGCCAATTACAAATAACAATTGTGCACATATGCTATTTTTGACTTCTCGAGGCGCCTACCCGTTTGATGGTTTCCAGCACGTATTTTATTCAAGAAAATTTGAATTACAATCAATTGTTTAGTTCCTGTTCCAAATTTCATGGCAACTGCAAAAGATAAATGATTTGCTTGCCTTGTGGGAGTAACCATTGCTACAGTGAAATGACAATCAAACAAGAGCGGCATTTTGTCTAAAATACACAGAAACAGAGCAGAAATATAACAAACCAGTTGTTTGCTGAGCTTTGGTTGAAAAACGTAGATCGATGCAAAATAATCATGAGTCACAGGTTAGATAAATATAGTGCCCATCTTGACGGCGAATATGAATCCGTCCCAAAAGACATGGTGTATTCATATGCCAGTGTCGGTGCCCTGAGTGTACCAGTGAATGATGTGCACTTTACTTTGCCTTTGCACCTCCATACTGTGCCAGCAGTGCTAGTAAATGTGACAATTTTACTTATATGCATGTGATATTATGACAAAGTGACAAATATTATGAAAATTACAAAAGATATTGAATGTGGGTAAATATCATATAAAAGATATTAATAAAACTAGCCTAATCTGATCTCAGTCTCCACTTTCTGTCTGACTAAAGGGGTAAAAGTTGGATTAGTCTATTTCCCCAATGGGTAACAGCCTTGCCAAATTTGTACACTCAAACATGTAATTGGGGCTTTCAAGTGTCTAACTAAAATGGGTTGTCTGACTAATGGGAGGATACCCCTCTTTATAAAGATCAATTGGCCGCCTAATGACTTTTTGAAAAACTATCATACTATGTTGAATAATTTGTATTGCTTAGTTAGAAATCCTTTAAAGATCAAACACATATCAGGTACATTTCTTAAACCATTTGTTTACTTTAAAACTGAAAGGATACACCTGGGAAAATACATCAGGGGTGACTGCATGCTGTAAAATCACTTGATTGTCAAGTCCAGATTGGAATATTTACAGGCCGTTCTATCTAGTTGGAGTAATGGATAACACGCGCGCGCACTGGACTGAACTCCTCGATATCCAAGCAAGTAGTCGAGAGCAGCAGGTTTGATACACTTCTCTTGCCAGGGAGGTTTTCCAACCTTGAATGCAACACGAACAAGTAAGCTGTTTATGTAAACTTGGATATGGGAGCACTCTCGATAGTGACATGTCGACGCTATGACCCACAAGCTAGCCTACTTACATGGTTCGTGTTTACACAGCCCACTACTCGCTAAGTCATTCCGTGGTAACCGACGTTCAAGGAGAACAGGATTTAAGTAGAACCACGTCCGGGTGGGCTGCATAATAGCTGTTTAACCCAGAGCCAATTTTAATTGTGGGTTTTTTTGTGTTATTTTAAATGTGCTATTTGAAAGAGGGAGACATACACCATGGGTGTTTTTTTCTGAAATTATTTGCACTTAGGCTAAAATCTGCAAAACAATAACTGCACAAAAAATATTTGTTCGTCTGTCCTGATCGATCTTCTGAATTGTATCGTGACAATTGGGTGACATACCTCAACCAGTTGCGTAGGGTTCCACCACTAATCTGGTCTCAAGAAATTGTCCGAGCAGTTTGGCTAATGCACCAACCGAATACGGTAGACCTTAGTAGCCAGTCAGTCAGCGTAGTTTACAGTTACCCTGAAGTATTCTGCAAGCACTGATGGCTAAACAAGTGTCTTTATTGTGACCATTTACCACGTGTACGAGTATCATGCTCACGACAAACACCAAAACCCAGTGTCATGCAATAAAATGCACATTCAAGTAGGGAATCACAACCCCAAATGGAAGAGTTATCTTCATGAGTGTTTTTAAATGATACATTGTATAATTTCAACCTCCTTATAAATATTTATTACGCTTCATATTGAGCACAGTTTCCTTTTTCGGCTAGTATATGCGTCATTCATCCTGTATGTAATCGCTCAAGGGGTTCGACAAGGTTTACCCCTCAAACCAAAGGATTGAATGAGCATTGATCAGCGAGGTTAAAAAAGGAAGCCTCGGGATCTTCATTATCTTCTGTTGTGACAAGCATGTTGAGTACTCATGACAAAATGGAATACTGACATTTGTAATGTACACACGTATGCATGCTCTAAAATCTTTCATTTCTATTTTCAGATTTATGTGCTTCTGTGCCAGACAGACCTGGTCACTTTAATGAAGACGGACAAAATGGGTCTTCTGCTGATCCGCTTCGCTTCATTCAATCCTATACTGGATCCCTGGGTTTATATCTTATTTAGAAGAGAGCTTGTATGGAAGATCGTAAATGCCATAAAATGCATTCTAAGGATTGACCAAAAAAATATACAAAATGTTAAAACTCCTTTGAACGAAGAGGAACCAAACTGTTGTGTGTTTTGTCTACAGTGTCTGTGTGAACCCCCAAATACAAAAACAAACTACTCCGTCTCAAGGCCGTCCGCGACGTTGCAAAGGTCGCCGTCTGAGCGGAGACGTCTCAGCGAGAATTTATACGGGAACGGAACAGTTACCTCAAAACTGCTGATTAAACCTCCTTCACCGGCAGATGAAATGGTTTTAAAGTCATACAGGAACGCACAAACTAGCAGTTGATTGTTATTATTGATTTCATGGTTATACCCCATTTTAGTTCATTAAATATTTGTGCAAACATGACATGCAACGGATGCAGAATGTTATTTTTAGACTATGGAACAATTCTGCAATTTAATGTCAAACGACCTATGATAAAGTATGTACGTTTGCAGAATATCAATCATTAATGGTTCTGTGTTTGACAACATGTCATCGGTTTTTCATTTTCATCACAATCACACATTCAGTTGGACAGGTTCTCTGTCTACCTATATTGGCATATTTGTTAAAATGCGTCCACGCCTTCCAACGGAGAAACCAGTTAAACCCTCAGTTATTCCTTTAGTGGGGTTTATTACTACTGATTCTTTGGTCACATGTTTGATTCAAAGAAATATCTTATAAACCGAAAAATCAAATGTTGGTGAGCTGATTTCAGTGAAGGGGGCCAGCCACACCCAACTCAGAGTACGTCTCAAAGGGGCATGGTCTACACATATAACGGGTTCGATCTGATAATGTTATGAATGGTATTTAAAGAATAATACTGATGTTAATATGGAAATGGCATTTATATGAAAAATTATTCAATCATTCCATTCATAATTTATCAACACATTTGTAATATATGTCTCAAGCCTGTGATAACAAAATAACAGTTCGATTATTTGATACATGTGTTTGTTAAAAAACAATTGAATTGTATGTATATAGTATATAAGGTGTAGTTCAAAACAAAACAAGGAAATCATTTTCTCTCTAATCGTTTAAGAATGTTTGTAATGTAAACAAAACACAATCAAATTGACATGCGCATGGCGATATGGTATTTGAAAATAAATGCATACTTTCATAATAACGGATAACCTTTAGGAATAGACTGACTGAGTTTGGTTTTACGCCGCTTTTAGCAATATTCCAGCAACATCACGGCGGGGGACACCAGAAATGGGCTTCACACATTGTGCCCATGTGGGGATTCGAACCCGGGTCTTCGGCGTGACGAGCCAACGCTTTAACCATTAGGCTACCCCACCGCCCCTTTAGGAATAGAAACAGATAGTATTAGCAATACCTGAATTTGTGATGGTAAGTTAATAACGTATTTTGTAAAACTGAAATCTTGTTGAGGTATTAAAGTAATCATAACATGTTGAATATCAATTCAACATTAATTTTCTTATGGAGTGTACAAAACATACTTTCGTTTTCCTGGAGCAATCTTTCCAACACACAAGGTCTGAGAAGGAAAGTATAGCCGAACCTATTAAGGAAACCACTTGCAAGCTATTGCGTTCTAGATATTATCGACTAGTCATCTCTCATCCTTTCGGTATGGTTTATTAATGGACTTTGATATGGCCGGACCAATTACAAGATATCGACAGTCACGACTACGTTTCACGACGTACATTGGCGAATGCAGTAAACTGACTAGCCCACAATGACTTGACATAGGTGTCCACACAACACTCATATCTACTGTTGAATCATTGGGAAACAGGACTGGCTTAACCACCGTCAGCTACATGTGAATGACATGCTGGGTTTAATTGAATCTGTTGGGTCAGGAATAATGACTATACGTCTAGCAACGTTTGAATTATTGCGTTATTTGTCGGTCTAGATAAGGAAACACCGCCGTCGACGGTGATCCTGTTGCCCAGGACGATGTAGAGCCCAGACTTCAATACACGTCAACATATATCATGTTGTCTCTTTGATGCTGTTGATAGGCTGCACTGTGAAAAACATACAGATAACACGTAAGGTGTTTGACTATTCACATACTCAAGGTTCTTACACGAAACAAACAAACAAACGAATATAAATAAATAAATAAATAAATAAATAAATAAATAAATAAATAAATTTGTTTCGAGAAGGCCATGGCTGAATCATATACTAATATAGCTCACGAATTAAGCTGTTGATCAAATGTGTCGAAAACTTTAGAAATGCTTGATAAAACCCCAAATCGCAAAATAACATTTTGTGTTGACATTTGTCTGGAATTAAAGATGCAGTAAATTACGTAATGATCAATCTCAATTCTTCGAAAGAAATTGTGAGTATTTAAAGTTTTTATAATAAATTCTCAAGAGTGTGTGTGAGAAAAACTAACTTATGTTGAAAAATGTATGGTGTAAAATGCACTGAACAGCTGCGCTGATGATTGAGTGATGAGTCAACTAATAAAAAAAATACGCTCGAGTATGCTGGTGGGTAAATTATTGAATAAATAGCAATACATACGTAAATGAACTGCCGCGTAGAAACTAGAACTAATTTGAACACTTGTTTAAAATCTTCCGGGTTATTTAGTCGTGGAATGTATGGGGAAGTACTCCAGAGAAACACTTTCTTATACATAGTTTCTTTTTTCCATCAGTATGATTATGTATTTCAGTGGCCAGAAAACAATCAGTCTCGATTATCTGCAAAAACTATTATTCCAATGGATGTAAAAGGCAAAACTGTGACAAGATAACTGATAATCAGCGATGACATCACGTGTTCGCGAACACTTTCTGAAATGGCGAATGTCAAACAGGGGATATAAGGGCACCATGGTGTATAGGGAGGGTATACATGTATGTTGCTGCAGGCAAGTAGTGTCTCCCACGGCCGTGCCATAAATGTGGTTATATCTTCAGTATTGTGCTATTGTGTTATATTTTTGATGATGTTGTATATTGTACAAATAAACTCATGTGACCTTTAAGTATTGTACTTGTTTTGGTTACCAACTAGAGCATGTGCATTTATCATTCAATAATGACTGTGATTCATCAAATGTGTACTTCAGAAATTATGTTCAAGAGCTACGAACATACATAATAAAAAGTAAGTTCAGTCTGTAGATGTTTGGCTTAATGTAGACTTATGTAGACCGTGTTGACAGTGTGATTAACCCTTCATATCCCGACAAACGGATTTGCAATTCTCAACCAACATTTTCTATCAATATATAATGCAAGCAACAATATTTCCATTAACACAACAATAACCCTGAAGTTGCACAAACCATATTAAGTGAACAGGGAACAATCCAAAGAAAAGTGTCAGCAAGCGACTCTGATTGAATAGGAACCTGAAGTCTATCCCAACTATGGTGTCTACCGTAATCCACCTCTGATGGTCGAAGACATCAATGTCTGTGGTCATTAATTTTCCTATCGGATATCAAGAGGACCGGATTTGAAACTGTGTTCGGAGAGCACCCTGTCATTCTCTGCAGTGTCAGCGAGGGTCTATGAGCTCATTAGGGACAATTCCCCGGAGACAGAGGACATTGCCATAAGGAACTAGTAATCAGCTGACCCAGATCCTTGACAGGAACAGCAACGCTGGGTGTGAGTCGAATTAATGTGTCCATAAAATGATGTTGTGTTCCGTGATTACATTCCTAGTTTATAACCTAACCTTCATTTATCACCAATGATAGTCCCCGACAACATGGCCATCATTCGTGAAGGATCCCTTCATGACGAAGGTCAGCGGAAGTCAAGCAAACTTCTTATTGTATAGTTCATGAAACAAAGTTATGTTTCAGATTTAATAACATAACATTTGAAAGAACCATTAGGGCCAAGAAGGGAGTGTGAATTGGATTTCTTAATAAATTATAAGCTGAGGTCCATTGAGTGTACGAGAGACTACCTATCAGGAGACTTAGCTTTATAAACTCTACTGAGGTATTTTCTGTTTTAAAGTACAAGAGTTAGAACACTCTGTTTGAAATAGATGGGACCCAGATTCTCCAGAACCTCTTCCTGCGTTAAATAACGAAGCATACGGATAAACACGTCTTGACGTTGAGGTGAAGGTTCCTCAACCATTATCTAGCTAAAGTGACTACATGAAACTTTAAAGGTATACATGCCTTGACTTCAACTGTAACATAAATTAAGTCTGGCCTCATCTCAATCTTGACCAAGCGAGCCAAGAACATCGTTCTGCTCAAGCAGCCATGAGATGAATGACGATTAAACAGCAAGGCAGTCCTGTAGTAGCAGCATGACACATAACATATTCTACAAGTTAACACAGGAACACAATGACAGTCGTTCCTAATACAGTTACAGCACGACACTCTCTGCATGTCAAGGCAATATATAACACAGATACATTATATTATTACAGTAGTTGCAGCATGACTTATTCTGCTCTACATGTCAAGACAATACGTAACACAGGTTGCAGCACGACATCCTACGTATACTCTAAGTTGCAAGACAATACGTAACACAGGTTGCAGCACGACATCCTACTCTAAGTTGCAAGACAACACGTAACACAGGTTGCAGCACGACATCCTACTCTAAGTTGCAAGACAACACGTAGCACAGGTTGCAGCACAACATCCTACGTATACTCTAAGTTGCAAGACAACACGTAACACAGGTTGCAGCACGACATCCTACGTATACTCTAAGTTGCAAGACAATACGTAACACAGGTTGCAGCACGACATCCTACTCTAAGTTGCAAGACAACACGTAACACAGGTACACTTTGACATTCAATCCCAATATAGTTACAGCGTGACGTTCTGAGAATAACGTCAGTGGTGACGTTCAACCCGTCAAACCACAGACAGCTGTGACCTGGATGCTGTGATTTATGGAACATATTTACAGTTAATCTAGTCATAAGCATCTGATGATTGTCCTCCAGTTGTTCCTACAGAATAGGCGGGATGACGTACCCACGGACATACTGCCCAGCCCCCGGAGATCGCTGCCGCAATCAGTCGATATGTCAATATGCCCACAGCAGAAATTGGTATGGTTATTTTGAAAGCGATTGATCTGACAATGGTTCTATGATGATTAATTCACAACTATCAAAACGTTTGCAGCTCCGATTGGGATCATTGTTATTACCGGCTGCCATTAAGTTTGATGTGAGCCAGATTACAATCGCCATCCTAATACAGAGGACACGTGTAGAACTAATGGTCGGGGATTTAGACACCAATAAATACGTGACAAATTGCCAGATATCCATGTATACCATTTACTGACGCTCGAATAATCAAACATGTCAATAATTGTTATTAAGCGACGATTTGGCATCGAGATCATTTCCAAAAAAATGATAAATCGTTTGTGACCATACATATTGCTTAATATGTTGTGTTCATTGTGTCGTGTTAATCTCAAATGAGTGCTTGAGCATACACGTATTCTGGATTCTGACTGGACGGTTATGGAATTTTTTTGTCAGAATCGTCTCGTGACAAACTTGAAACTATGGAAAAACAGCCAAATATCGATAAATGGTAACCTTGCACAAATGCAAATATGCATAAATTGCAAAATGTGTTTAACACAAATCGAAACATATATTAAACAGTCTCGTTTTTTCAGCAATACAGTATCTTAATAAATCATATAAACGGGGCACTGAAAATTGTGAAACATGAAGTGGAAAAATTTAGCTTCGCTTTAACCATTTAAACTATGCTTTGTTACACTACATTGGGGTGGAGCAAACTGTATGACATTCCGGAGATGTACAGTTTAAAAATTGCTCGTATTTTAGGAGATGAGTTTTAAAATAAAATCTTTAAAGGAAGCAATGTTGGAAATATAATATTCTCTAATAGAGATGACGGGCTGTTCTACTCGAAAAATTGCATCCTGATCTTAACAGACAATAATGTTTTTTTCCACAATGAAACTGATTATTATCCGTTCTGTGCGTGATTAGTTAAACCACCAATACCTATCTATAGGACTTTAAATCTAAGTGTGAACATAAATTCTGTTTTGTTAAATAACGTCCTGAAATATTTCCAAAGTGCATTGTGGGAGGTAGCTGTCACATGTAAACAGGGGCACAGCTGTGTCGCAGGAAATTGTAGGTTGAGGAGTTTTCTGTCATATAATTAGCAATTTCCACCTTTAATGATGATGCTTGCTTTCAGAAACTGCAAGCCTACCTACATGATTCGGTTACCGGAAATTGCAAGTGACGTGAATCGACGGCATCTGACGTGAAATGGCCCCGCCGTTGAAAGAAAACAGCGTAGGCAGAGCAACTGATTGACGGCAGTATGTTGCTTCATCTCCAACGCCGAGCTGCAGGTGAACGTTCGGTTACCTAACGCGTGTGGGATCGCCCGTTCCTGTGGCCAGAAGGAGATGTAGCTCAGAGGGCGCCAAACCCCACAACGATGTGGCTGCGGTGGTGTGGACACCGTGTGTATGTTTAAGATAACACCGGGAAATGGTCGTCATCTTAGCATATCTCTTCCCTGGAATCATGTCCAATTGTCCAACAAATTCCTTTGTTAAATCTTAAGTCAGTACAAAAGAATACACCTTTATAACTATCCTCAGAAATAGGTCCAATTGGTGTACAAGGCAAACTAGCTGTAAAAATCATTTGAATGGATCACTGAATATCCGTGATGACACCAGGTGTTCACTTAAAGGGTAAACATGCCTTGTTCTACCGGTAGCACCCGCCGTTTACACTATTTCATCGAGCCATAGTTCACATGCATTCGCCGTTTTGATTGTCACCGTTACCAAGGAAACATTTAATTACGGGTGAGGGGGGTAATTAGAACAGTGGCAACCCTTTATGACGTAACTGTAGAAAATGTACTTTATAGCAGGATAAAGAACTGCCGGTGGCTTTTAACGTTTTGCAATGCATCTTTGAACAGGTAATATAAACATCATGGCGCCAACTGTATGTCATTGTTATCGGTATTCGAAGCTGAATTTACGTCTCCAAATTAGAGGTTTCGTGTCCAGGGGTTTCAATATGACCCTAAATGTATAATAATGTTAGGGTACTGAGAAAGAAGTCAATGATCTGGAGGAAACGTGAAATTAACCCTGCCGTGATAAAATCCTCAATGGTTAGAAAATGACATTAAATCCAGTCATTGATATTCTACCAAGAGACAGAGAGATACTCTGGCGTAGATTTACAGACACAGCTGGAATTGTGCTGAGTGTGGCGTTAAACAACAAACAGTTCCATGGACGAACGGCGTAGTTTTGTCATAAAACGGAACACTCAGATGTATCCGGAACATGGTCATCATTAAACACATTAAAAATGGTAAAATGCGGCAACCAGAGGTTCTATATTAATGATTCAATTGGACAGTGCATGTTTTCAGTTAGTTACATAATCATAAACCTTAAGTCCTCAAGCTCCTTTGTCGAAATTCAAACCATCAGAAGAAACATTTCGCCATTGCTCAAGAATTTATGTTTGCGTCAGCGCTGCTTTAATTTAATCCAACTACTTCAGTTCTCCAGGTATGTTTCGCGTCTATTACATCACATTTGATAACTGACAATCTGGAAATAATTGCGTTCACAAATTGAACACTTGCAGCATCGTAACTCACCATGTTACCAATTACACGTCCTTTATACGCCGGTTTAATGTTCCAGGAAGCCATAGTAACTAGTTGTATGGTTCCATGGTTAAGCAGTTACAGATGTGTCCTTATACCACTGTCAGCATCCGTGAACCAGAACATTTCACCTTACATTTAGTACGGAAATATAAAATGAAATGAATGATCCATGAATATTGCCAAATAAAGGTGTGTCAAACCAGATAATAAGCGTTGAGTAAACCCCCACGTCACCTTTCACCAATGTTTTAAAGGAGGACTACGTCCGACCAAGACGGCACTACTGGTCTGGTATGTTTTCTGCTAGTCCTTAACGGTACACCTTGCTAACTCCTTGTGTTCTGTGTAGAGGTTTAAAGACTCGTGAATATGCTCGATAGAATGGGCCTTCAACAACCTATGCTTGTCATAAGAGGCGACTAACGGGATCGGGTGTTCAAGCTGGCTGACTTGGATGACACATGTCATCGTATCCCAGTTGAGTGTATCGATGGTCATGGTGTCATTCTCTGGGTTGTCTGGTCCATACTCGCCATGGAGCTGGAATATTGCTGAGAGCGGCGCAAACACCAGACACATACACTAAAATTGTATAGGACCCGCCCGGCAGTTATTCCTGCCACTGAGGCACAGACCACTTAACATGAGGCTGGCAAGTCAAAACATTGATTACACAAAAGTCTCGTTTCCGGCTAACTGTGTTCCGTCTTATTGCGCAACCTAGTACAATAACCAGTCCAGAATTTTGAGACCAACTCATTCAACTGAATATATAAAATATATTAATCAGTATTATTTGATACATCTAATCACTTGTATATTCCAACACTACGCCCCTTCTAATCTTTGCAAACACGTCGTACAGGGTGCTCTGGCAAACGGAAATCTGGAAATGGTGGAAAACTCAAAACGAGGCTCGGTCGCTAGAAAAGTTTACCGGTCTTGTACGGCCTTGATATTATATCAGTCACATTGTACGTTCGAAAAATACACTTAATAAGCGCAAAGATTATATAACAGGTGTAGCCAGTCAGCCAGACCTCTTCAAACTGGAGCAGTCTGGGGCGTCTTAGTTAACGACATGCTGCCTAAACCTCGTCATAAAATATAGAAATACGATTTCATAGTTTAAAATTAAAATTAATTTGTAAATACCATTTTCTTATGAAACAAGGAATTGGAATTTAGTGTAACCATAGTTTGTTTGTATTGTCTCTTTTCATTTTCACACGAGAAAATTTTCGGATCGGAGCCCATTGTCTGAATTAGTTAATGAGACTCATGTTTCGGTTTGGATATATTTTCCGAGACGTAGTATGTTTTCGATTACCGTTTCATGACGTCATACAATGCTATCTCTGAAAGGTGAAGCTGATCAATGTTTCATTTCACGACACACCTGTTTCAACTTATTTAATGATCGATTTATTCATATTCTATGGAAAGCATGAGGCAAAATTATGGATTTCTAATACTTCCTCGAACTCGTTATTTTTTTCCTAAATGAGTACCTGTCTGCCTTCAATGGTGATTTTCACTCTGAGTATTTGAGTCTAGTAGTGCTCTGTTCAGACGCAGCCACACAGAACGTAGCAGATAAGTGTTGTCACATTTTAGTTACAATCATTACAAGCTGTTGCAAAAATAACAGTCAAGCACACACGCTTACAGAGTAAAAGTATTAAAATTATATTCAAAAGTCTATAATTTATCTTTTAAAATATCATTAATTTGGTCAAATAGCCGAATCGATGCACAATGCAAACATGACGTATAGTCTCTGTGTACCTCGATATTGATCAGTACCGCTGTATATATTTTACTCTGCATCTGCATGGTTTCATGTACATACATGCATGAAAACAGCATGAAAGGACAATCGTGGAAAACCTTCACCATCAATCCTGATGTCCAGCACTCAATGGACTAAAATAGCCTAAAGAGGAATACACATGGATCAGGGAGCTTGGAACTATTATGAAGACCTATGGATCAGGGAGATTGGAACTGTTGTGAAGACCTATGGATCAGGGAGATTGGAGCTGTTATGAAGACCTATCGACCAGGGAGTTTGGAACTGTTATGAAGACCTATGGATCAGGGAGATTGGAACTGTTATGAAGACCTATGGATCAGGGAGCTTGGAACTGTTATGAAGACCTATCGATCAGGAAGATTTGAAAAGGACACTCAAGATAAATAAAAAAATTATAAAATTGAAATATT
Organism: Haliotis rubra; assembly: GCF_003918875.1. Classification (NCBI taxonomy): domain Eukaryota; kingdom Metazoa; phylum Mollusca; class Gastropoda; order Lepetellida; family Haliotidae; genus Haliotis; species Haliotis rubra. The sequence continues at coordinate 100,037 of NW_025765649.1, forward strand.
TCGTAATGGTTGTATGAAAATGATGAACAAATTAGAACACATCACAACCGCTGTTGAAGTATAACAGAAGATGTTATGACCACCTTCGATTTTGGAAGAACGATAGGAGTAAGATAGGAAAATTAAACGTTGACGCTTCTTGGATCAGTTGTGCGCCACTATTTGTGAAGCTTTCACTGAAAGAAACTGGACATATTTCTTGATACCATGTATTTAGGGTGATCGAGATGTGTAAGACTGGTATACACTATTCAGATTGTAAACAGACAGACAGACAGATTTTATTCAGTAATATTGGCCAATTTGCCCATGTTACAGTTGTTGTTACAACAGTTTTGTTGTCAGGTGAAAATATAAAAACTGTTTCAAACATTCTTGGAGAATACAAATTTCAGAAATTTGGCTATTGCTTTAACGGTACAACTATTTTGTGAATTCAGCAAATTTATCATTTGGGATTTAGATATATATTTGCAATCGAGAAATCTTAAATACTTTATCCTCAAATCATTAAATTCTGGACATTGTAGTAAAATATGAAATTCACTCTGTTACAAAGGTTACATAACATGTGCTGTCTTTCAGCATCCTGGTTGCATTCACATAAACGTAAACGCAAACAAACAAGGATGACTTGAATCCCACACACTGGGACAGCCAATTTGACACGGTGTACTCACCCTTTAAACGTTCACGACCACATCCTCCACGTCAACGTAACTTTCGGTCCTTTTATTTTCTATTTAAGCTCCTAATGTTTAAGCATAAATTATACGTCTAGCCAAAACGGTAAATTTGGAATGAAATATAGACTAGATGTCTAGCTTTGAAATACTCATTTACATTATGCTCTGATATATATTGGTACATTGCCCATGGAGGTTATGAAGTTTTGGGTCAGCCAGAACCATACAACATCGCCGTAGTTCAGCACTGACGACGCTTCCTTCCTTCCACAAGTGCAGTGTGTATCACATGTGTTAACCCATGGGCTGAACTGGTGCCTGTCTCGTTTATTGCTGAATTATGCAATTTATGCCAAATGTAATATTTTAATACTGCATAGATGTAGCTCGGATACCACTATCTCCCGGTTATGGTTACAGATTAATCTTGATCGTTGTACACTGATATAGAACATTAATGTGTATATATATGAACGCTCCAGCTGTAATCTGTCTTCCTGGGGCTGGATTCATAAAAGGAATTATTCTTGTTTATCAATACCGATTTCATTTATAAAACTAAAAAACCCAGTTTAAACCAAAAGTAAAATATTTGCTAAGGAGTTAAGAGTCTGTTTTCACTGTGGGAGCTCTGATATAGAAGGTTTTGACCTTCCAGATGGGTGCAGTATTGATACCAGGCAGGGCCCCGTTTCACAAAGATAGCGCAATGACTGTCGTAAGTCGATGTTAATGTATGGGAGTTACGATCACCTTAGCGCTACGATCGCTTTGGGAAACGGGGGCCCAGGCTACTAATTGTAACTCCGCTGTTCCTTATGTACGGGCAAACCACATCAGGATGATCTATTTTCACGCTCAGGGAGTCCCATTCATGATTAAAAGTGAGTACGAAAGATGTTCAAATTTGTCCCAGGCTGCATGCTGAAATCTTACATGAGACGTAAAATCAATGTCCGTGCGTTTCTAAGTATGTGCTTGCGCGTGCGCGTGTTAAGATACAGTTTAACATGGATGCATCATTGAGGCTCATCATACTGCATCACTCTGACTCCGAAAGTAGCAAGAGCTTGTTTTTACTTTATTTCCGGGGTGGTGGGCTAGCCTAGTTGCTAATTTTAAAGCGCACGCTTGTCATGCCGAAGACCCGGGTTCGATTCCCCACATGGGTAGTATTGGGTACTATGTGTAAAGCCCATTTCTGGTGTCTCCCGCGGTGATATTGCTGGAATATTGCTAAAAGGGGCGTAAACCTAAACTCACTCACTTTAATTCCGAGAACTAGGCAGGATAACCCGAGGTACTATCTTTCGGCATGATGCAACCTTGATATCGAGCCAACCTCCACTCTCCGGGAAGATTCACCAGGCTTCCTAGGCGGTCTGCAAAACGAACACTAGCTACATTGTATGTGATGAGATTATTCGAGCGTTTACATTTTCATCAGTAACGTGTTACAGCATATGTGATATTACCAACATTCCACAAGGTCTAACAGTCCATGAGACCTGCTACGTCTGTAGACATCTATCACAAATGCATCTTGAAGTTAATAGTTCGCCGTTAATGGAAAGTAATGTAATGAGCTGATGTGCAGAGCATATCAATTACGTCCTGGGCGATAAAGGCAAACAATACGTCATTGCTTCATACTTCGTGTAATGTGAATGAGTTTATTTTTCGACGCTTAAAACAGTATTTTAACTACATCAGGGGAGTCTATGGTGGCTGATTAGGGTCGAGAAAGCGATGGCCCTAATCAGCCACCATAGGAGTCAGCTTGATGTCAGATGTAAACACGAAGGGAATCACGTCGTAGACCTTTATTATGTTGTCATGCTGCTTCTGGAAATAGAAGCAGGGCGAAACCATGACTCGAACCAACGTTCATAGGTTTCCTGTAAGCAAGAACCAGGAAGATACTGCCAGACTTAATGGTGTCCACTGGAACAGAACACAGTGGCTATATGTACCAATCAGAACCAGGAAGATATTTCCAGACTTAATGGTGTCCACTGGAACAGAACACAGTGGCTATATGTACCAATCAGTGAAACATTATGCGCATGGGAAACATAGAACCACGACACGGCTACAAGGCGATAGTGGTGCCTCACAAGAGCAGGATATTGTCCGCTATCTGTTCTTATAAGCCGATAATACATTATAATTATGCATCCTGTAATTTAAAACCGTGTTCATCAATGTTAATATGTTAATGTGAATTGTGCATACATCTGAACATATGAACGTATATCTATGAAAACACGTGCATTCTTGGTGGGTATATTGTTATGTGTAGGTGATATTAGAAGCCGTAATGATAGTGGTAGAGAATGATTGAAGCGCTCGGAAAATGTCGGTGACTTCCGGCCTCGTCAAGATGAACATTGCAAGCGTGATCATTTTGGAAATGTCGGGAAGGGATAGTTTCTAGAAGGCTGGATGTGCGATTCGAGACATTTTTCAATCAGTTTTGTGTTTTTTGTACTTGCCAACTCCGGATCAGATGCGGTTGTAACCGTTGGATTCCCATTCAAGAAGGGAAATAGATACATTAAGTCTTCATTTCATAAGTTGGTGTATTTAATAATTAGTGTCTGCGTTCCGCATTGGAAATCAACTAGTATATGGGTACAATGTGTGAAGCCCATTTCTGGTGTCCCCCGCCGTGATATTGCTGGAAGATTGCTAAAAGCAGCCTTAACCTAAACTCACTCAACTAGTTATATCAACTGGAATATACAATTCCATGACTTTTTCCTAGTGATATGACTACGAGGTTCAAGTCTCCACATAAGTACATTGCGTAAAGCCAATGTCTAATGTTCTCCACCCTGATATGGCTGGAATATTGCGAACAGAGGCGGCAAACCTAACTGGCTCATTGGAACATGCAGACTGCCACGAACTCAACAAACATAAACTACACAAAAAGGAGCCAAAGGTTGTTTGTAGCAGGAACGTGGCAATAGGGCAGCCTTCTCTCCTTTATCCTGCACAACCAGTTCTGTCCAGCAGAGCCCTTGCTTCAGCAACAGTGGTCACACTATGCCAACACTTATCACAGTGATCTCATGGTTTCTCTCCTGTATCCTGCACAACCAGTTCTGGTCCCTAGTATGGTGATCTACCTTCAGTTGTTAGCCTATAGCCTATTTTTGTATTGTATTGTCCTCTATAGTTAAAATGTTTTAGATTTAATTACTAGTTTTACATTTATATCTGTGACATTCTAGTTGTTTTACTGTCCTTTGTCGACAGCTATTTAAATTGATTACCTTGTTTTCATCGCTATATGGCTGTAATATTGCCGATGCGATGTAAAATTTTAACTCACTCACTCACTCACAACCAGTTCTGCTCCTTATGTGGCTTGTGTACTACTTTTCCTTGGATAGAACCCCATCGCTTGTTGTTGTAGACATAGAAACTCGGAGTGGAATGATGTCTGATGGGTGCGATTAAATACCAGAAAGAATCAGTGTCATAAATGTCTAGTCTAACACCTGGACCGCCTGGTGAAGTAAGCCATGAAGAACTTACAGTAGGATACAGACATACGAACCTGCGTGTATCTGTGACTCTCGAGGTTTTAAATTGGTCTGTATGTGGCTGTAGGGATGTAGGTGTCGTGCCGGGAAGGCTAAAATTTGTTTTTCAGATGTTCTGGGAAGGCTAAAATGTATATTTCGGATTCCCCGGGAGAGCTAATTTCCAAGGGAGTAGGGCAGTACCGCCAAAGCTAAAGATGCCGTGCCGCGTTTCATACAGCCATACCATTGCATTGCAAGTACCGCGAAGGCCACGCTTTTGAACCGAGAAGCGTCACGATTTTATCCGTCCCTGCCATGAACCGGGATGTAAGGGAAGGATCCGGGTAATTTATAGGGAGACAGAAATCTTTCACGGCCTGTAATACGTACATAAGAATTGAATCACAGTTTAACTATTCCGTGTCTTATGTTGAGCGATCTGCGTACGTTATAACAATGAACGCCTGCTACTTGGCTACTTGGCTTTACTGGTTCTCATCATATCCCCTCACTCATTCAATATGTGTATCTCTATATAGATGATACTACCTTTCGTGTTATACCATTTTTATTTAAACGAGTTATTGGCTCAGTATCAAAATGATACCAAATCTTTCATGATTTTAATAAAATGGTATTTCAGCTAGCTAGTTAAATATTTTGTTTATCAGTCTCCAACATAAATTGATAGAAACTGCCTACAGTGTGATGACTCTCTGAGCTATCCACGTGTCAAGCAGGGTCTAATACCATTGTAACAGAGGTATTAGCATTGCGACGTCATAACTGCAAACCATTATGACGTCATACGTCTACCGGTATTACACTAGTGTATTATTGCCGAAAATATATTACACTGCAACATCTTCCACGGGCGAGTAATAACACTAGGTATCATCACATTTAGCACGGGGTTCATGGTTTATGTGACTGTTGATAAATCTAGCGGCTTCGCCAACAGCTGCGCCGGTATTCATTAAGGTAACACAGATATCATCGGGAATCAAGCTCCAGGCATTCGGCGTTACGAGTGAATGATGCTTTAGTCATTATACTACCCACCGCCCGGACACCCAATCACCGTGATTATTTGGATTTGGTGGGTCGTGGAACATCCTTCCAAAGTGTTCACTAATGTTTTCAGAGTTTCATCCTTCATATGCGTAGTCTGTTCGAGACGACACGATCCTAACCCGTGATGCAGAAGCATGTTGCGCCAATTCACACTGAGTGAGTGTTTGATTCGCGTAGGTGTTGACTAATTTCACGGATCCGGACAAAGTGGGAGTATAATACTTATTATACATATAAATAGACATGGATACTGATATCCTGCAGTTTTTCAACAAGCTAATTCCACAGGACTCCCTATTGTTATTTTGAATTACCCACAAGTTTCCGTTTCCTTGATGAATCTAATAATACATTGTAAAAATATATTTAGTGCTCTGACGACGTGTCAAGTATTTTGTAGCTGTCAGTACCAGAAAAATATTTCCAGTCTTATGTTCAAACAGGGGGCGCTGAGGAAGCCTAGTGATAAAAGCGTTCACCCGCCACGCCAAAGTTCCAAGGTCGATTCCACACACCGGTACAATGTGTGAAGCTCATTCTGGTGTCTCCCCTTCGTGATATTGCTGGAATATTGCTAAGAGCGGTGTAAAACTAAAATCACTCACTCTCTGTAAATGATCAGGACCAGACTACCCGGTGATTGAGCCTCGATCACCACGAGATCGGGTGGTCAGACTCGCTGACTTGGTTGACACATCTGATCGTATCCAAATTTCGTGGAGCGATGCTCATGCTGTTGATCACTGGATTGTATGCTCCAGACTCGATTATACACAAAGTCATATAGATGGAATATTGCTGAGAGTGGCGTTAAACAACAAACAGTTCCATGGACGAACGGCGTAGTTTTGTCATAAAACGGAACACTCAGATGTATCCGGAACATGGTCATCATTATAAAAGAACACATTAAAAATGGTAAAATGCGGCAACCAGAGGTTCTATATTAATGATTCAATTGGACAGTGCATGTTTTCAGTTAGTTACATAATCATAAACCTTAAGTCCTCAAGCTCCTTTGTCGAAATTCAAACCATCACAAGAAACATTTCGCCATTGCTCAAAAATTTATATTTGCGTCAGCGCTGCTTTAATTTAATCCAACTACTTCAGTTCTCCAGGTATGTTTCGCGTCTATTACATCACATTTCATAACTGACAATCTGGAAATAATTGCGTTCACAAATTGAACACTTGCAGCTCACCATGTTACCAATTACACGTCTTTTATACGCCGGTTTAATGTTCCAGGAAGCCATAGTAACTAGTTGTATGGTTCCATGGTTAAGCAGTTACAGATGTGTCCTTATACCACTGTCAGCATCCGTGAACCAGAACATTTCACCTTACATTTAGTACGGAAATATAAAATGAAATGAATGATCCATGAATATTGCCAAATAAAGGTGTTTCAAACCAGATAAAATGCGTTGAGTAAACCCCCACGTCACCTTTCACCAATGTTTTAAAGGAGGACTACGACCGACCAAGACGGCACTACTGGTCTGGTATGTTTTATGCTAGTCCTTAACGGTACACTTTGCTAACTCCTTGTGTTCTGTGTAGAGGTTTAAAGACTCGTGAATATGCTCGATGGAATGGGCCTTCAACAACCTATGTTTGTCATAAGAGGCGACTAACGGGATCGGGTGTTCAAGCTGGCTGACTTGGTTGACACATGTCATCGTATCCCAGTTGAGTGTATCGATGGTCATGGTGTCATTCTCTGGGTTGTCTGGTCCATACTCGCCATGGAGCTGGAATATTGCTGAGAGCGGCGCAAACACCAGACACATACACTAAAATTGTATAGGACCCGCCCGGCAGTTATTCCTGCCACTGAGGCACAGACCACTTAACATGAAGCTGGCAAGTCAAAACATTGATTACACAAAAGTCTCGTTTCCGGCTAACTGTGTTCCGTGAAAAGGCCGCTAGAAAGGTTTACTGGTCTTGTACGGCCTTGATATTATATCAGTCACATTGTACGTTCGAAAAATACACTTAATAAGCGCAAAGCACATAAAACATGTGTAACCAGTCAGCCAGACCTCTTCAAACAGGGGCAGTCTGTGGTGTCTTAGTTAACGACATGCTGCCTAAACATCGTCATAAGATATAGAAATACGATTTTAAAGTTTAAAATTAAAATTAATTTGTAAATACCATTTTCTTATGAAACAAGGAATTGGAATTTAGTGTAACCATAGTTTGTTTGTAGTGTCTCTTTTCATTTTCACACGAGAAAATTTTCGGATCGGAGCCCATTGTCTGAATTAGTTAATGAGACTCATGTTTCGGTTTGGATATATTTTCCGAGACGTAGTATGTTTTCGATCACCGTTTCATGACATCTGACAATGCTGTCTCTGAAAGGTGGAGCTGATCAATGTTTCATTTCACGACACACCTGTTTCAACTTATTTAATGATCGATTTATTCATATTTTTCTATGGAAAGCATGAGGCAAAATTATGGATTTCTAGTACTTCCTGGAGCTCATCTTTTTCCCTAAATGAGTACCTGTCTGCCTTCAATGGTAATTTTCACTCTGAGTCTAGTAGTGCTCTGTTCAGACGCAGCCATACAGAACGTGGCAGATAAGTGTTGTCACATTTTAGTTACAATCATTACAAGCTGTTGTAAATTACAGTCAAGCACACACGCTTACAGAGTAAAAGTATTAAAACTATATTAAAAAGTCTAAAATTTATCTTTTAAAATATCATTAATTTGGTCAAATAGCCGAATCGATGCACAATGTAAACAGCATGTATAGTCTCTGTGTACCTCGATATTGATCAGTACCGCTGTATATATTTTACGCTGCATCTGCATGGTTTCATGTACATACATGCAGGCACAACACTGTTCTGCATGAAAGGAAAATCGTGGAAAACCTTCACCATCAATCCTGATGTCCAGCACTCAATGGACTAAAATAGCCTAAAGAGGAAACACATGGATCAGGGAGCTTGGAACTGTTATGAAGACCTATGGATCAGGGAGATTGGAACTGTTATGAAGATCAATGGATCAGGGAGTTTGGAACTGTTATGAAGACCCATGGATCAGGGCAATTGGAACTGTTATGAAGACCTATGGATCAGGGCGATTGGAACTGTTATGAAGACCTATGGATCAGGGAGCTTTGACTGTTATGAAAACCTATGGATCAGGGAGCTTGAAACTGTTTTGAAGGAAGACCTATGGATCAGGGAGCTTGGAACTGTTATGAAGACCTATCGATGAGGGAGATTGGAACTGTTATGAAGACCTATGGATCAGGGAGATTGGAACTGTTATGAAGATCAATGGATCAGGGAGCTTGGAACTGTTATGAAGACCCATGGATCAGGGCAATTGGAACTGTTATGAAGACCTATGGATCAGGGCGATTGGAACTGTTATGAAGACCTATGGATCAGGGAGCTTGGAACTGTTATGAAGGAAGACCTATGCATCAGGGAGCTCGGAACTGTTATGGAGACCTATCGATCAGGAAGATTTGAACTGTTATGAAGACCCATGGACTATAGAGCTTTAAACTGCTATAAGACATGGATGCAATGGCAAAGATAGCAAAGTTAGTAGTTCGCCAGTTCTCGCACTTCACAAACCATAATCTTCAAACATAGTAAAAGGACACTCAAGATAAATAAAAAAATTATAAAATTGAAATATTTCATAATGGTTGTATGAAAATGATGAACAAATTAGAACACATCACAACCGCTGTTGAAGTATAACAGAAGATGTTATGACCACCTTCGATTTTGGAAGAACGATAGGAGTAAGATAGGAAAATTAAACGTTGACGCTTCTTGGATCAGTTTTTGCGCCACTATTTGTGAAGCTTTCACTGAAAGAAACTGGACATATTGCTTGATACCATGTATTTAGGGTGATCGACATGTGTAAGACTGGTATACACTATTCAGATTGTAAACAGACAGACAGACAGACAGACAGACAGACAGATTTTATTCAGAAATATTGGCCAATTGGCCCATGTTACAGTTGTTGTTACAACAGTTTTGTTGTCAGGTGAAAAAATATAAAAACTGTTTCAAACATTCTTGGAGAATACAAATTTCAGAAATTTGGCTATTGTTTTAACGGTACAACTATTTTGTGAATTCAGCAAATTTATCATTTGGGATTTAGATATATATTTGCAATCGAGAAATCTTAAATACTTTATTCTCAAATCATTAAAGTCTGGACATTGTAGTAAAATATGAAATTCACCCTGTTACCTATGGTTACATAACATGTGCTGTCTTTCAGCATCCTGGTTGCATTCACATAAACGTAAACGCAAACAAACCAAGGATGACTTGAATCCCACACGCTGTGACAGCCAATTTGACTGGGTGTACTCACCCTTTAACCGTTCACGACCACATCCTCCACGTCAACGTAACTTTCGGTCCTTTTATTTTCTAATTAAGCTCCTAGTTTTCAAGCATAAATTATACGTCTAGCCAAAACGGTTAATTTGGAATGAAATATAGACTAGATGTCTAGCTTTGAAATACTCATTTACATTATGCTCTGATATATATCGGTACATTGCCCATGGAGGTTATGAAGTTTTGGGTCAGCCAGAACCATACAACATCGCCGTAGTTCAGCACTGACGACGCTTCCTTCCTTCCACAAGTGCAGTGTGTATCACATGTGTTAACCCATGGGCTGAACTGGCGCCTGTCTCGTTTATTGCTGAATTATGCAATTTATGCCAAATGTAATATTTTAATACTGCATAGATGTAGCTCGGATACCACTATCTCCCGGTTATGGTTACAGATTAATCTTGATCGTTGTACACTGATATAGAACATTAATGTGTTTATATGAACGCTCCAGCTGTAATCTGTCTTCCTGGGGCTGGATTCATAAAAGGAATTATTCTTGTTTATCAATACCGATTTCATTTATAAAACTAAAAAACCCAGTTTAAACCAAAAGTAAAATATTTGCTAAGGAGTCAAGAGTCTGTTTTCACTGTGGGAGCTCTGATAGAGAAGGTTTTGACCTTCCCGATGGGTGCAGTATTGATACCAGGCAGGGCCCCGTTTCACAAAACTATCGTAGCGCAACGACTGTCGTAAGTCGATGTTAATGTATGGGAGTTACGATCACCTTAGCGCTACGATCGCTTTGGGAAACGGGGGCCCAGGCTACTAATTGTAACTCCGCTGTTCCTTATGTACGGGCAAACCACATCAGGATGATCTATTTTCACGCTCAGGGAGTCCCATTCATGATTAAAAGTGAGTACGAAAGATGTTCAAATTTGTCCCAGGCTGCATGCTGAAATCTTACATGAGACGTAAAATCAATGTCCGTGCGTTTCTAAGTATGTGCTTGTGCGTATGCGTGTGCGCTTGCGCGTGTTATGATACAGTTTAACATGGATGTATCATTGAGGCTCATCATACTGCATCACTCTGACTCCGAAAGTAGCAAGAGCTTGTTTTATACTTTAATTCCGGGGTGGTGGGGTAGCCTAGTTGTTAAAGCGCACGCTTGTCACGCCGAAGACCCGGGTTCGATTCCCCACATGGGTAGTATTGGGTACTATGTGTAAAGCCCATTTCTGGTGTCTCCCGCGGTGATATTGCTGGAATATTGCTAAAAGGGGCGTAAACCTAAACTCACTCACTTTAATTCCGAGAACTAGGCAGGATAACCCGAGGTACTATCTTTCGGCATGATGCAACCTTGATATCGAGCCGACCTCCACTCTCCGGGAAGATTCACCAGGCTTCCTATGCGGTCTGCAAAACGAACACTAGCTACATTGTATGTAATGAGATTATCCTGAATTATTCGAGCTTTTACATTTTCATCAGTAACGTGTTACAGCAATGTGATATCACCAACATTCCACAACGTCTAACCATCCATGAGACCTGCTATGTCTGTAGACATCTATCAAAAATGCATCTTGAAGTTAATAATTCGCCGTTAATGGAAAGTAACGTCATGAGCTGATGTGCAGAGCATATCAATTACGTCCTGGGCGATGAAAGCAAACAATACGTCATTGCTTCTTATTTCGTGTAATGTGAATGAGATTATATTTCGCCGCTTAAAACAGTATTTTAACTACATCAGGGGAGTCTATGGTGGCTGATTAGGGTCGAGAAAGCGATGGCCCTAATCAGCCACCATAGGAGTCAGCTTGATGTCAGATGTAAACACGAAGGGAATCACGTCGTAGACCTTTATTATGTTGTCATGCTGCTTCTGGAAATAGAAGCAGGGCGAAACCATGACTCGAACCAACGTTCATAGGTTTCCTGTAAGCAAGAACCAGGAAGATATTGCCAGACTTAATGGTGTCTCACTGGAACAGAACACAGTGGTTATGTACCAATCAGAACCAGGAAGATATTGCCAGACTTAATGGTGTCTCACTGGAACAGAACACAGTGGCTATATGTACCAATCAGAACCAGGAAGATGTTGCCAGACTTAATGGTGTCTCACTGGAACAGAACACAGTGGCTATATGTACCAATCAGAACCAGGAAGATATTGCCAGACTTAATGGTGTCCACTGGAACAGATAACAGTGGCTATATGTACCAATCAGAACCAGGAAGATATTACCAGACTTAATGGTGTCTCACTGGAACAGAACACAGTGGCTATATGTACCAATCAGATCCAGGAAGATATTGCCAGACTTGATGGTGTCTCACTGGAACAGAACACAGTGGCTATATGTACCAATCAGAACCAGGACGATATTGCCAGACTAGATGGTGTCTCACTGGAACAGAACACAGTGGCTATATGTACCAATCAGAACCAGGAAGATGTTGCCAGACTTAATGGTGACCACTGGAACAGAACACAGTGGCTATATGTACCAATCAGAACCAGGAAGATATTGCCAGACTTAATGGTGTCCACTGGAACAGAACACAGTGGCTATATGTACCAATCAGAGCCAGGGAGACATTGCCAGACTTAATGATGTGCACTGGAACAGAACACAGTGGCTATATGTACCAATCAGAACCAGGAAGATATTGCCAGACTTAATGGTGTCTCACTGGAACAGAACACAGTGGCTATATGTACCAATCAGTGAAACATTATGCGCATGGGAAACATAGAACCACGACACGGGTACAAGGCGATGGTGGTGCCTCTCAAGAGCAGGATATTGTCCGTTATCTGTTCTTATAAGCCGATAATACATTATAATTATGCATCCTGTAATTTAAAACCGTGTTCATCAATGTTAATGTGTTAATGGGAATTGTGCATACATCTGAACATATGAACGTATATCTATGAAAACACGTGCATTCTTGGTGGATATATTGTTATGTGTAGGTGATATTGCAAGCTTGATCATTTTGGAAATGTCGGGAAGGGATAGTTTCTAGAAGGCTGGATGTGCGATTCGAGACATTTTTCAATCAGTTTTGTGTTTTTTGTATTTGCCAACTCCGGATCAGATGCGATTGTAACCGTCGGATTCCCATTCAAGAAGGGAAATAGATACATTAAGTCTTCATTTCATAAGTTGGTGTATTTAATAATTAGTGTCTGCGTTCCGCTTTGGAAATCAACTAGTATATGGGTACAATGTGTGAGGCCCATTTCTGGTGTCCCCCGCCGCGATATTGCTGGGATATCGCTAAAAGCAGCCTAAAACTAAACTCACTCAACTAGTTATATCAACTGGAATATACTATTCCATGACTTTTTCCTAGTGATATGACTACGAGGTTCAAGTCTCCACATTAGTACATTGCGTAAAGCCTATTTCTAAGGTTCTCCACCCTGATATGGCTGGAATATTGCGAACAGAGGCGGCAAACCTAACTGGCTCATTGGAACATGCAGACTGCCACGAACTCAACAAACATAAACTACACAAAAAGGAGCCAAAGGTTGTTTGTAGCAGGAACGTGGCAATAGGGCAGCCCAGTACTAAGCCCGAAGGCCAGGCTTTGATCCAACACATAGATACATTTTGTGAAGTCTGTTTCTGGTGTCCTCCCTAGTGGTCCTGGAATATAGTCGAAAGGCGTACAACCCAGTTCTGTCCAGCAGAGCCCTTGCATCAGCAACTGTGGCAACACTATGTCAACACTTATCACAGTGATCTCATGGTTTCTCTCCTGTATCCTGCACAACAAGTTCTGGTCCCTAGTATGGTGATCTACCTTCAGTTGTTAGCCTATAGCCTATTTTTGTATTGTATTGTCCTCTATAGTTAAAATGTTTTAGATTTAATTACTAGTTTTACATTTATATCTGTGACATTCTAGTTGTTTTACTGTCCTTTGTCGACAACTATTTAAATTGATTACCTTTTTTTCATCGCTATATGGCTGTAATATTGCCGATGCGATGTCAAAGTTTAACTCACTCACTCACTCACAACCAGTTCTGCTCCAGTCACGTGGCGCCAGCTGCCTGCTTATGTGGCTTGTGTACTACTTCTCCTTGGATAGAACCCCATCGCTTGTTGTTGTAGACATAGAAACTCGGAGTGGAATGATGTCTGATGGGTGCGATTAAATACCAGAAAGAATCAGTGTCATAAATGTCTAGTCTAACACCTGGACCGCATGGTGCAGTAAGCCATGAAGAACTTACAGTAGGATACAGACATACGAACCTGCGTGTATCTGTGACTCTCGAGGTTTTAAATTGGTCTGTATGTGGCTGTAGGGATGTAGGTGTCGTGCCGGGAAGGCTAAAATTTGTTTTTCAGATGTCCCGGGAAGGCTAAAATGTATATTTCGGATTTCCCGGGGTAGCTAATTTCCAAGGGAGTAGGGGAGTACCGCCAAAGCTAAAGATGCCGTGCCGCGTTCATTCAGCCATACCATTGCATTGCAAGTACCGCGAAGGCTACGCTCATTGAACCGAGAAGCGTCGCGATTTTATCCGTCCCGGCCATGAACCGGGATGTAAGGGAAGGATCCGGGTAATTTATAGGGAGACAGAAATTTTTCACGGCCTGTAATACGTACATAAGAATTGAATCACAGTTTAACTATTCCGTGTCCTTATGTTGAGCGATCTGCGTACGTTATAACAATGAACGCCTGCTACTTGGCTACTTGGGTACTTGGCTTCACTGGTTCTCATCATATCCCATGATACACTCATTCAATATGTGTATCTCTATATAGATGATACCACCTTCCGTGTAATACCATTTTTATTTAAACGAGTTATTGGCTCAGTATCAAAACGATACCAAATCTTTCATGATTTTAATAAAATGGTATTTCAGCTAGCTAGTTAAATATTTTGTTTATCAGTCTCCAACATAAATTGATAGAAACTGCCTACAGTGTGATGACTCTCTGAGCTATCCACGTGTCAAGCAGGGTCTAATACCATTGTAACAGAGGTATTAGCATTGTGACGTCATAACTGTAAACCATTATGACGTCATACGTCTACCGGTATTACACTAGTGTATTATTGCCGAAAAAATATTACACTGCAACATCTTCCACGGGCGAGTAATAACATCAGGTATCATCACATTTAGCACGGGGTTCATGGTTTATGTGACTGTTGATAAATCTAGCGGCTTCGCCAACAGCTGCGCCGGTATTCATTAAGGTAACACAGATATCATCGGGAATGAAGCTCCAGGCATTCGGCGTTACGAGTGAATGATGCTTTAGTCATTATACTACCCACCGCCCGGACACCCAATCACCGTGATTATTTGGATTTGGTGGGTCGTGGAACATCCTTCCAAAGTGTTCACTAATGTTTTCAGAGTTTCATCTTTCATATGCGTGGTCTGTTCGAGACAACACGATCCTAACCCGTGATGCGGAAACATGTCGCGCCAATTCACACTGAGTGAGTGTTTGATTCGCGTAGGTGTTGACTAATTTCACGGATCCGGACAAAGTGGGAGTATAATACTTATTATACATATAAATAGACACGGATACTGATATCCTGCAGTGTTTCAACAAGCTAATTCAACAGGACTCCCTATTGTTATTTTGAATTACCTACAAGTTTCCGTTTCCTTGATGAATCTAATAAGATATTGTAAAAATATATGTAGTGCTCTGACGACGTGTCAAGTATTTTGTAGCTGTCAGTACCAGAAAAATATTTCCAGTCTTATGTTCAAACAGGGGGCGCTGAGGAATCCTAGTGATAAAAGCGCCACGCCAAAGATCCAAGGTCGATTCCACACACCGGTACAATGTGTGAAGCCCATTTCTGGTGTCTCCCCTTCGTGATATTGCTGGAATATTGCTAAGAGCGATGTAAAACTAAAATCACTCACTCTCTGTAAATGATCAGGACCAGACAACCCGGTGATTGAGCCTCGATCACCACGGACTCGCTGACTTGGTTCACACATGTGATCGTATCCCAATTGCGTGGAGCGATGCTCATGCTGTTGATCACTGGATTGTATGCTCCAGACTCGATTATACACAAAGTCATATAGATGGAATATTGCTGAGAGTGGCGTTAAATAACAAACAGTTCCATGGACGAACGGCGTAGTTTTATCATAAAACGGAACACTCAGATGTATCCGGAACATGGTCATCATTATAAAAGAACACATTAAAAATGGTAAAATGCGGCAACCAGAGGTTCTATATTAATGATTCAATTGGACAGTGCATGTTTTCAGTTAGTTACATAATCATAAACCTTAAGTCCTCAAGCTCCTTTGTCGAAATTCAAACCATCACAAGAAACATTTCGCCATTGCTCAAGAATTTATGTTTGCGTCAGCGCTGCTTTAATTTAATCAAACTACATCAGTTCTCCAGGTATGTTTCGCGTCTATTACATCACATTTCATAACTGACAATCTGGAAATAATTGCGTTCACAAATTGAACACTTGCAGCTCACCATGTTACCAATTACACGTCTTTTATACGCCGGTTTAATGTTCCAGGAAGCCATAGTAACTAGTTGTATGGTTCCATGGTTAAGCAGTTACAGATGTGTCCTTATACCAATGTCAGCATCCGTGAACCAGAACATTTCACCTTACATTTAGTACGGAAATATAAAATGAAATGAATGATCCATGAACATTGCCAAATAAAGGTGTGTCAAACCAGATAAAAAGCGTTGAGTAAACCCCCACGTCACCTTTCACCAATATTTTAAAGGAGGACTACGTCCGACCAAGACCGCACTACTGGTCTGGTATGTTTTATGCTAGTCCTTAACGGTACACTTTGCTAACTCCTTGTGTTCTGTGTAGAGGTTTAAAGATTCGTGAAAATGCTCAATAGAATGGGCCTTCAACAACCTATGCTTGTCATAAGAGGCAACTAACGGGATCGGGTGTTCAAGCTGGCTGACCTGGTTGACACATGTCATCGTATCCCAGTTGAGTGTATCGATGGTCATGGTGTCATTCTCTGGGTTGTCTGGTCCATACTCGCCATGGAGCTGGAATATTGCTGAGAGCGGCGCCAAACATACACTAACACATACACTAAAATTTTATAGGACCCGCCCGGCAGTTATTCCTGCCACTGAGGCACAGACCACTTAACATGAGGCTGGCAAGTCAAAACATTGATTACAGAAAAGTCTCGTTTACGGCTAACTGTGTACCGTCCTATTGCGCATCTTAGTACGATAACCAGTCCAGAATTTTGAGACCAACTCATTCAACTGAATATGTAAAATATATTTATTAGTATTATTTGATATCTAATCATTTGCATATTGCAACACTACGCCCCTTCTAATCTTTGCAAACACGTCGTACAGGGTGCTCTGGCAAACGGAAATCTGGAAATGGTGGAAATCTCAAAACGAGGCTCGGCCGCTAGAAAAGTGTGCCGGTCTTGTACGGCCTTGATAATATATCAGTCACATTGTACGTTATAAAAATACACTTAATAAGCGCAAACAACATATAACAGGTGTCACCAGTCAGCCAGATGAATTGAGAATCATTGTACAACCTCTTCAAACAGGGGCAGTCTGTGACGTCTTAGTTAACGACATGCTGCCTAAACATCGTCATAAAATATAGAAATACGATTTTAAAGTTTAAAATTAAAATTCATTTGTAAATACCATTTTCTTATGAAACAAGGAATTGGAATTTAGTGTAACCATAGTTTGTTTGTAGTGTCTCTTTTCATGTTCACACTAGAAAGTTTTCAGATCGGAGCTCATTGTCTGAATTAGTAAATGAGACTCATGTTTCGGTTTGGATATATTTTCCGAGACGTAGTATGTTTTCGATCACCGTTTCATGACATCAGACAATGCTGTCTCTGAAAATGTGGAGCTGATCAATGTTTCATTTCACGACACACCTGTTTCAACATATTTAATGATCGATTTATTCATATTTTTCTATGTAAAGAGTGAGGCAAAATTATGGATTTCTAGTACTTCCTGGAGCTCATTATTTTTTCCTAAATGAGTACCTGTCTGCCTTCAATGGTGATTTTGACTCTGAGTATTTGGGTCTAGTAGTGCTCTATTCAGACGCAGCCATACAGGACGTGGCAGATAAGTGTTGTCACATTTTAGTTACAATCATTACAAGCTGTTGTAAATTACAGTCAAGTACACACGCTTACAGAGTAAAAGTATTAAAACTATATTAAAAAGTCTATAATTTATCTTTTAAAATATCATTAATTTGGTCAAATAGCCGAATCGATGCACAATGCAAACATGATGTATAGTCTCTGTGTACTTCGATATTGATCAGTACCGCTGTATATATATTACGCTGCATCTGCATGGTTTCATGTACATACATGCAGGCACAACACTGTTCTGCATGAAAGGAAAATCGTGGAAAACCTTCACCATCAATCCTGATGTCCAGCACTCAATGGACTAAAATAGCCTAAAGAGGAAAACACACGGATCAGGGAGCTTGGAACTGTTATGAAGACCTATGGATCAGGGAGATTGGAACTGTTTTGAAGACCTATGGATCAGGGCGATTGGAACTGTTATGAAGACCTATTGATCAGGGAGCTTGGAACAGTTATGAAGACCTATGTATCAGGGAGCTTGAAACTGCTATGAAGGACGACCAATGCATCAGGGAGCTTGGAACTGTTATGAAGACCCATGGACTATAGAGCTTTAAACTGCTATAAGACATAGATGCAATGGCAAAGATAGCAAAGTTAGTAGTTCGCCCGTCCTCGCACTTCACAAACCATACTCTTCAAACATAGTAAAAGGACACTCAAGATAAATAAAAAATTATACAAATGAAATATTTCGTAATGGTTGTATGAAAATGATGAACAAATTAGAACACATCACAACCGCTGTTAAAGTATAACAAATGATGGTATGACCACCTTCGATTTTGGAAGAACGATAGGAGTAAGATAGGAAAATTAAACGTTGACGCTTCTTGGATCAGTTGTGCGCCACTATTTGTGAAGCTTTCACTGAAAGAAACTGGACAGATTGCTTGATACCATGTATTTAGGGTGATCGAGATGTGTAAGACTGGTATACACTATTCAGATTGTAAACAGACAGACAGACAGACAGATTTTATTCAGTAATAAACTGGCCCATGTTACAATTGTTGTTACAACATTTTTGTTGTCAGGTGAAAATATAAAAACTGTTTCAAACATTCTTGGAGAATACACATTTCAGAAATTTGGCTATTGCTTTAACGGTACAACTATACTAGGCACATAAAGAAACAGTGCATACAAAAATTTAAAATCGAAATTTATCAAACCTGTGTAGACACATAAGGATTTAAACTCAGAGATTAGTGACATGTATCCAACATGCATGCACGTGCCACGTTCCGTGACGTCAGTGGGTTCGTCCTTGAGACGTGCAAGACGTTGTTGCACGTGCATTCCGGGAGAGAGAAACAGAGCAAATGAATGCCACACAATACTGTCACTTTGGAAAGCTCAACCCCTGTCCTTGCGATCGTTCAAAAAATTAAACGGCTATTGAAACGCATAGCATGCCAAGGCTCACGTCTGCACAACGTCATGAGGCCATTGGGATGGTCCGTGGGGATGTCTCAACGACAAGTGGCTGCACATTTCCACTGCCACCGGAACACCATTTCTGCACTGGTGAGACGCTACCAGAACACAAATGACGTCATCGATCGGCCACGTTCTGGACGTCCACGTGTAACAACGCCAAGACAGGACAGATGGATAAGGGTGACCCATCTTCGCCACAGGTTTCAGACTGCAGTGATGACTGCCCGAACCATCCCAGGACTTCGCCGTATCCACCCCAACACAGTTCGACAACGTTTACGTCATCACGGGATCAGACCATGACGTCCCGCCATACGGCCTATCCTGACACAACGTCATCGACAAGCTCGCCGAATGTGGTGCCGAAATCATGTCCGCAGACCCTTGTTTTGGTGGAGAAATGTTGTTTTTTACAGATGACTCCAGGTTTAACATTTCCCATAGTGGTGGACGTCAGCGTGCCTATAGACGTGTGGGAGAACGTTATGCACAGGCCTGTGTCTTGGGAGAGGAATCGCTTTGGTGGTGGTTCCGTGGTGATTTGGGGTGGAATAACAGCACGCCAAAGAACTCCTTTGGTTATTGTTCAGGGCAACTTAACTGGTGTGGGCTACAGGGATCAGATTCTTCGACCTGTGGCAATTCCTTTTCTGCAACGTCATGGCCCTGGGTTAACATTCCAACAGGACAATGCCCGCCCTCATACGGCAAGGGTTGCTATGGATTTCTTGCAACACCACAAAGTTGACTTACTGCCTTGGCCTGCAAATTCACCGGATCTCTCCCCGATAGAGCATGTTTGGGACGAGATGGATCGACGTCTACGCCGTCTTCTTCATCCGCCAGACAATGCCCGTGACCGTGCAACGGAACTTGAGAGAATCTGGCGTGACATCCCACAAGCCTTCCTTGCACGTTTGATAGGCTCTATGCGTCGTCGATGCACTACTGTTCTCAATGCCAATGGAGGACATACCCGTTATTGAGCTTGTCCCGCTTGTGGACTCGTGACGTCATTGTGATTGACTTTTCAATTGAAATTCTCCCGACTTGTTATGGTCTCATGATCCCTCCATTAAAGTTTATATGTACCTTTGACATTGTTATCGTACTTATCAACTGGGATAATATTTTGACAATGCACAGTTTCTTTATGTGGCTAGTATATTTTGTGAATTCAGCAAATTTATCATTTGGGATTTAGATAATAATATATTTGCCATCGAGAAATCTTAAATACTTTATTCTCAAATCATTAAATTCTGGACATTGTAGTTAAATATGAAATTCACCCTGTTACCATGGTTACATAAAGTGTGCTGTCTTTCAGCATCCCGGTTGCATTCACATAAACGTAAACGCAAACAAACAAAGATGACTTGAATCCCACACACTGGGACAGCCAATTTGACTGGGTGTACTCACCCTTTAAACGTTCACGACCACAGCCTCCACGTCAACGTAACTTTCGGTCCTTTTATTTTCTAATTAAGCTCCTAATTTTTAAGCATAAATTATACGTGTAGCCAAAACGGTAAATTTGGAATAAAATATAGACTAGATGTCTAGCTTTGAAATACTCATTTACATTATGCTCTGATATATATCGGTACATTGGCCCTGGAGGTTATGAAGTTTTGGGTCAGCCAGAACCATACAACATCGCCGTAGTTCAGCACTGACGACGCTTCCTTCCTTCCACAAGTGCAGTGTGTATCACATGTGTTAACCCATGGGCTGAACTGGCGCCTGTCTCGTTTATCGCTGAATTATGCAATTTATGCCAAATGTAATATTTTAATACTGCATAGATGTAGCTCGGATACCACTATCTCCCGGTTATGGTTACAGATTAATCTTGAACGTTGTACACTGATATAGAACATTAATGTGTATATATGAACTCTCCAGCTGTAATCTGTCTTCCTGGGGCTGGATTCATAAAAGGAATTATTCTTGTTTATCAATACCGATTTCATTTATAAAACTAAAAAAAACAACAGTTTAAACCAAAAGTAAAATATTTGCTAAGGAGTCAAGAGTCTGTTTTCACTGTGGGAGCTCTGATAGAGAAGGTATTGATCTTCCCGATGGGTGCAGTATTGATACCAGGCAGGGCCCCGTTTCACAAAGCTATCGTAGCGCAACGACTGTCGTATGTCGTTCATGTATGGGAGTTACGATCACCTTAGCGCTACGATCGCTTTGTGAAACGGGGGCCCAGGCTACTAATTGTAACTCCGCTGTTCCTTATGTACGGGCAAACCACAACAGGATGATCTATTTTCACGCTCAGGAAGTCTCATTCATGATTAAAAGTGAGTAAGAAAGAGGTTCAAATTTGTCCCAGGCTGCATGCTGAAATCTTAAATGAGACGTAAAAGCAATGTCCGTGCGTTTCTTAGTATGTGCTTGTGCGTATGCGTGTGCGCGTTTACAGTTTAACATGGATGTATCATTGAGGCTCATCATACTGCATCACTCTGACTCCGCAAGTAGCAAGAGCTTGTTCTTTACTTTAATTCCGGGGTGGTGGGGTAGCCTAGTTGTTAAAGCGCACGCTTGTCACGCCGAAGACCCGGGTTCGATTCCCCACATGGGTAGTATTGGGTACTATGTGTAAAACCCATTTCTGGTGTCTCCCGCGGTATTGCTGGAATATTGCTAAAAGGGGCGTAAAACTAAACTCACTCACTTTAATTCCGAGAACTAGGCAGGATAACCCGAGGTACTATCTTTCGGCATGATGCAACCTTGATATCGAGCCGACCTCCACTCTCCGGGAAGATTCACCAGGCTTCCTAGGCGGTCTGCAAAACGAACACTAGCTACATTGTATGTAATGAGATTATCCTGAATGTTATTCGAGCGTTTACATTTTCATCAGTAACGTGTTACAGCAATGTGAAATTACCAACATTCCACAACGTCTAACCATCCATGAGACCTGCTACGTCTGTAGACATCTATCACAAATGCATCTTGAAGTTAATAATTCGCCATTAATTGAAAGTAATGTAATGTGCTGATGTGCAGAGCATATCAATTACGTCCTGGGTGATGAAAGCAAACAATACGTCATTGCTTCATATTTCGTGTAATGTGAATGAGATTAGTTTTCGCCGCTTAAAACAGTGTTTTAACTACATCAGGGGAGTCAGCTTGATGTCAGATGTAAACACGAAGTGAACCACGTCGTAGACCTCTATCATGTTGTCATCCTGCCTCTGGAAATAGAAGCAGGGCGAAACCATGACTCGAACCAACGTTCATAGGTTTCCTGTAAGCAAAGAACCAGGAAGATATTGCCAGACTTAATGGTGTCTCACTGGAACAGAACACAGTGGCTATATGTACCAATCAGAACCAGGAAGATATTGCCAGACTTAATGGTGTCTCACTGGAACAGAACACAGTGGCTATATATACCAATCAGTGAAACATTATGCGCATGGGAAATATAGAGCCACGACACGGCTACAAGGCGATGGTGGCGCCTCACAAGAGCAGGATATTGTCCGCTATCTGTTCTTATAAGCCGATAATACATTATAATTATGCATCCTGTAATTTAAAACCGTGTTCATGAATGTTAATGTGTAAATGTGAATTGTGCATACATCTGAACATATGAACGTATATCTGTGAAAACACGTACATTCTTAGTGGGTATATTGTTATGTGTAGGTGATATTAGTAGCCGTATTGAAAGTGGTAGAGAATGATTGAAGCGCTCGGAAAATGTCGGTGACTTCCGGCCTCGTGAAGATGAACATTGCAAGCTTGATCATTTTGGAAATGTCGGGAGGGGATAGTTTCTAGAAGGCTGGATGTGCGATTCGAGACATTTTTCAATCAGTTTTGTGTGTTTTGTACTTGCCAACTCCGGATCAGATGCGATTGTAACCGTCGGATTCCCATTCAAGAAGGGAAATAGATACATTAAGTCTTCATTTCATAAGTTGGTGTATTTAATAATTAGTGTCTGCGTCCGCTTTGGAAATCAACTAGTATATGGGTACAATGTGTGAGGCCCATTTCTGGTGTCCCCCGCCGTGATATTGCTGGGATATTGCTAAAAGCAGCCTAAAACTAAACTCACTCAACTAGTTATATCAACTGGAATATACTATTCCATGACTTTTTCCTAGTGATATGACAACGAGGTTCAAGTCCCCACATTAGTACATTGCGTAAAGCCAATGTCTAAAGTTCTCCACCCTGATATGGCTGGAATATTGCGAACAGAGGCGGCAAACCTAACAGGCTCATTGGAACATGCAGACTCAACAAACAGTAGCAACTGTTAGTAGCAGGAACGTGGCAATAGGGCAGCCCAGTACTAAGCCCGAAGGCCGGGATTTGATCCCATACATACATACATGTTGTGAAGTCTGTTTCTGGTGTCCTCCCTAGTGGTCCTGGAATATAGTCGAAAGGCGTACAACCCAGTTCTGTCCAGCAGAGTCCCTGCTTCAGCAACTGTGGCCACACTATGCCAACACTTATCACAGTGATCTCATGGTTTCTCTCCTGTATCCTGCACAGCCAGATCTGTCCAGCAGAGCCCTTGCATCAGCAACTGTGGCCACACTATGCCAACACTTATCACAGTGATCTCATGGTTTCTCTCCTGTATCCTGCACAGCCAGATCTGTCCAGCAGAGCCCTTGCATCAGCAACTGTGGCCACACTATGCCAACACTTATCACAGTGATCTCATGGTTTCTCTCCTGTATCCTGCACAGCCAGATCTGTCAGCAGAGCCCTTGCATCAGCAACAGTGGCCACACTATGCCAACACTTATCACAGTGATCTCATGGTTTCTCTCCTGTATCCTGCACAGCCAGATCTGTCCAGCAGAGCCCTTGCATCAGCAACTGTGGCCACACTATGCCAACACTAATCAGAGTGATCTCATGGTTTCTCTCCTGTATCCTGCACAGCCAGATCTGTCCAGCAGAGCCCTTGCATCAGCAACTGTGGCCACACTATGCCAACACTTATCAGAGTGATCTCATGGTTTATCTCCTGTATCCTGCACAGCCAGATCTGTCCAGCAGAGCCCTTGCATCAGCAACTGTGGCAACACTATGCCAACACTTATCACAGTGATCTCATGGTTTCTCTCCTGTATCCTGCACAGCCAGATCTGTCCAGCAGAGCCCTTGCATCAGCAACTGTGGCCACACTATGCCAACACTTATCAGGGTGATCTCATGGTTTCTCTCCTGTATCCTGCACAGCCAGATCTGTCCAGCAGAGCCCTTGCATCAGCAACTGTGGCCACACTATGCCAACACTTATCACAGTGATCTCATGGTTTCTCTCCTGTATCCTGCACAGCCAGATCTGTCCAGCAGAGCCCTTGCATCAGCAACTGTGGCCCCACTATGCCAACACTTATCACAGTGATCTCATGGTTTCTCTCCTGTATCCTGCACAGCCAGATCTGTCCAGCAGAGCCCTTGCATCAGCAACTGTGGCCACACTATGCCAACACTTATCACAGTGATCTCATGGTTTCTCTCCTGTATCCTGCACAGCCAGATCTGTCCAGCAGAGCCCTCGCATCAGCAACTGTGGCCATACTATGCCAACACTTATCAGAGTGATCTCATGGTTTCTCTCCTGTATCCTGCACAGCCAGATCTGTCCAGCAGAGCCCTTGCATCAGCAACTGTGGCAACACTATGCCAACACTTATCAGCAGTGATCTCATGGTTTCTCTCCTGTATCCTGCACAGCCAGATCTGTCCAGCAGAGCCCCTTGCATCAGCAACTGTGGCCCCACTATGCCAACACTTATCACAGTGATCTCATGGTTTCTCTCCTGTATCCTGCACAGCCAGATCTGTCCAGCAGAGCCCTTGCATCAGCAACTGTGGCCACACTATGCCAACACTTATCACAGTGATCTCATGGTTTCTCTCCTGTATCCTGCACAGCCAGATCTGTCCAGCAGAGCCCTTGCATCAGCAACTGTGGCCACACTATGCCAACACTTATCACAGTGATCTCATGGTTTCTCTCCTGTATCCTGCACAGCCAGATCTGTCCAGCAGAGCCCTTGCATATGCAACTGTGGCCACACTATGCCAACACTTATCACAGTGATCTCATGGTTTCTCTCCTGTATCCTGCACAGCCAGATCTGTCCAGAGGAGTCCTTGCATCAGCAACTGTGGCCACACTATGCCAACACTTATCACAGTGATCTCATGGTTTCTCTCCTGTATCCTGCACAGCCAGATCTGTCCAGCAGAGCCCTTGCATCAGCAACTGTGGCAACACTATGCCAACACTTATCAGGGTGATCTCATGGTTTCTCTCCTGTATCCTGCACAGCCAGATCTGTCCAGCAGAGCCCTTGCATCAGCAACTGTGGCCACACTATGCCAACACTTATCACAGTGATCTCATGGTTTCTCTCCTGTATCCTGCACAGCCAGATCTGTCCAGCAGATCCCTCGCATCAGCAACTGTGGCCATACTATGCCAACACTTATCAGAGTGATCTCATGGTTTCTCTCCTGTATCCTGCACAGCCAGATCTGTCCAGCAGAGCCCTTGCATCAGCAACTGTGGCCACACTATGCCAACACTTATCACAGTGATCTCATGGTTTCTCTCCTGTATCCTGCACAGCCAGATCTGTCCAGCAGAGTCCTTGCATCAGCAACTGTGGCAACACTATGCCAACACTTATCAGAGTGATCTCATGGTATCTCTCCTGTATCCTGCACAGCCAGATCTGTCCAGCAGAGCCCTTGCATCAGCAACTGTGGCCACACTATGCCAACACTTATCACAGTGATCTCATGGTTTCTCTCCTGTATCCTGCACAGCCAGATCTGTCCAGCAGAGCCCTTGCATCAGCAACTGTGGCCACACTATGCCAACACTTATCACAGTGATCTCATGGTTTCTCTCCTGTATCCTGCACAGCCAGATCTGTCCAGCAGAGCCCTTTGCTTCAGCAACTGTGGCCACACTATGCCAACACTTATCACAGTGATCTCATGGTTTCTCTCCTGTATCCTGCACAGCCAGATCTGTCCAGCAGAGCCCTTGCATCAGCAACTGTGGCCACACTATGCCAACACTAATCAGAGTGATCTCATGGTTTCTCTCCTGTATCCTGCACAGCCAGATCTGTCCAGCAGAGCCCTTGCATCAGCAACTGTGGCCACACTATGCCAACACTTATCACAGTGATCTCATGGTTTCTCTCCTGTATCCTGCACAGCCAGATCTGTCCAGCAGAGCCCTTGCATCAGCAACTGTGGCCACACTATGCCAACACTTATCACAGTGATCTCATGGTTTCTCTCCTGTATCCTGCACAGCCAGATCTGTCCAGCAGAGCCCTTGCACCAGCAACTGTGGCAACACTATGCCAACACTTATCACAGTGATCTCATGGTTTTCTCTCCTGTATCCTGCACAGCCAGATCTGTCCAGCAGAGCCCTTGCATCAGCAACTGTGGCCACACTATGCCAACACTTATCACAGTGATCTCATGGTTTCTCTCCTGTATCCTGCACAGCCAGATCTGTCCAGCAGAGCCCTTGCATCAGCAACTGTGGCCACACTATGCCAACACTTATCAGAGTGATCTCATGGTTTCTCTCCTGTATCCTGCACAGCCAGATCTGTCCAGCAGAGCCCTTGCATCAGCAACTGTGGCAACACTATGCCAACACTTATCAGAGTGATCTCATAGTGTCTGTCCTGTATCCTGCACAGCCAGATCTGTCCAGCAGAGCCCTTGCATCAGCAACTGTGGCAACACTATGCCAACACTTATCAGAGTGATCTCATGGTTTCTCTCCTGTATCCTGCACAGCCAGATCTGTCCAGCAGAGCCCTTGCATCAGCAACTGTGGCCACACTATGCCAACACTTATCACAGTGATCTCATGGTTTCTCTCCTGTATCCTGCACAACCAGTTCTGGTCCCTAGTATGGTGATCTACCTTCAGTTGTTAGCCTATAGCCTATTTTTGTATTGTATTGTCCTCTATAGTTAAAATGTTTTAGATTTAATTACTAGTTTTACATTTATATCTGTGACATTCTAGTTGTTTTACTGTCCTTTGTCAACAACTATTTAAATTGATTACCTTGTTTTCATCGCTATATGGCTGTAATATTGCCGATGCGATGTCAAAGTTTAACTCACTCACTCACTCACAACCAGTTCTGCTCCAGTCACGTGGCGCCAGCTGCCTGCTTATGTGGCTTGTGTACTACTTCTCCTTGGATAGAACCCCATCGCTTGTTGTTGTAGACATAGAAACTCGGAGTGGAATGATGTCTGATGGGTGCGATTAAATACCAGAAAGAATCAGTGTCATAAATGTCTAGTCTAACACCTGGACCGCATGGTGCAGTAAGCCATGAAGAACTTACAGTAGGATACAGACATACGAACCTGCGTGTATCTGTGACTCTCGAGGTTTTAAATTGGTCTGTATGTGGCTGTAGGGATGTAGGTGTCGTGCCGGGAAGGCTAAAATTTGTTTTTCAGATGTCCCGGGAAGGCTAAACTGTATATTTCGGATTCCCCGGGAGAGCTAATTTCCAAGGGGAGTAGGGCAGTACCGCCAAAGCTAAAGATGCCGTGCCGCGTTTCATACAGCCATACCATTGCATTGCAAGTACCGCGAAGGCCACGCTTTTGAACCGAGAAGCGTCACGATTTTATCCGTCCCGGCCATGAACCGGGATGTAAGGGAAGGATCCGGGTAATTTATAGGGAGACAGAAATTTTTCACGGCCTGTAATACGTACATAAGAATTGAATCACAGTTTAACTATTCCGTGTCTTATGTTGAGCGATCTGCGTACGTTATAACAATGAACGCCTGCTACTTGGCTACTTGACTTTACTAGTTCTCATCATATCCCCTCACTCATTCAATATGTGTATCTCTATATAGATGATACTACCTTTCGTGTAATACCATTTTTATTTAAACGAGTTATTGGCTCAGTATCAAAATGATACCAAATCTTTCATGATTTTAATAAAATGGTATTTAAGCTAGCTAGTTAAATATTTTGTTTATCAGTCTCCAACATAAATTGATAAAAAAACTACAGTGCGATGACTCTCTGAGCTATCCACGTGTCAAGCAGTGTCTAATACCATTGTAACAGAGGTATTAGCATTGCGACGTCATAACTGTAAACCATTATGACGTCATACGTCTACCGGTATTACACTAGTGTATTATTGCCGAAAATATATTACACTGCAACATCTTCCACGGGCGAGTAATAACACTAGGTATCATCACATTTAGCACGGGGTTCATGGTTTACGTGACTGTTGATAAATCTAGCGGTTTCGCAAACAGCTGCGCCGGTATTCATTAAGGTAACACAGATATCATCGGGAATCAAGCTCCAGGCATTCGGCGTTACGAGTGAATGATGCTTTAGTCATTATACTACCCACCGCCCGGACACCCAATCACCGTGATTATTTGGATTTGGTGGGTCGTGGAACATCCTTCCAAAGTGTTCACTAATGTTTTCAGAGTTTCATCTTTCATATGCGTGGTCTGTTCGAGACGACACGATCCTAACCCGTGATGCGGAAACATGTCGCGCCAATTCACACTGAGTGAGTGTTTGATTCGCGTAGGTGTTGACTAATTTCACGGATCCGGACAAAGTGGGAGTATAATACTTATTATACATATAAATAGACACGGATACTGATATCCTGCAGTGTTTCAACAAGCTAATTCCACAGGACTCCCTATTGTTATTTTGAATTACCTACAAGTTTCCGTTTCCTTGATGAATCTAATAATACATTGTAAAAATATATGTAGTGCTCTGACGATGTGTCAAGTATTTTGTAGCTGTCAGTACCAGAAAAATATTTCCTGTCTTATGTTCAAACAGGGGGCGCTGAGGAAGCCTAGTGATAAAAGCGTTCACCCGCCAGGCCAAAGTTCCAAGGTCGATTCCACACACCGGTTCAATGTGTGAAGCCCATTTCTGGTGTCTCCCCTTCGTGATATTGCTGGAATATTGCTAAGAGCGGTGTAAAACTAAAATCACTCACTCACTGTAAATGATCAGGACCAGACAACCCGGTGATTGAGTCTCGATCACCACGGGATCGGGTGGTCAGACTCGCTGACTTGGTTGACACATGTGATCGTATCCCAATTGCGTGGAGCGATGCTCATGCTGTTGATCACTGGATTGTGTGCTCCAGACTCGATTATACACAAAGTCATATAGATGGAATATTGCTGAGAGTGGCCAAACCAACCAAACCGTACCAAACTGCTAGTATTCACTATTTACAGTTGACAAACTATATTATTACTATCATTATTACAAGTACTACTACTAGCACTACTACAACTACTACTGCTACTGCTACTGCTACTGCTACTGCTACTGCTACTACTACTGCTACTGCTACTACTGCTACTGCTACTGCTACTACTGCTGC